>NW_010225582.1:0-16592 GCF_000690775.1 Eurypyga helias | reverse complement strand
TTGGCCGGGACCCCCAACACGTCTGGCAGGTTTGGTTGTTCCCTCGGTGCTGCACAGACGTGCCTGTGCTGTGTTCTCTCTGC
Source organism: Eurypyga helias (assembly GCF_000690775.1). NCBI lineage: Eukaryota > Metazoa > Chordata > Aves > Eurypygiformes > Eurypygidae > Eurypyga > Eurypyga helias. The sequence goes on along the minus strand of NW_010225582.1, from coordinate 16,509 downwards.
AAAGAATTCTTAATTATTAGCTATTTTTTTTTTAATTATGATTTTTCTCCCGGCTGGGCAAGAGCCACGCGGAGAATTTGTTAGTAAATAAATTTGATACTACTCAGGAATCGGAAGTTGTATAAACCTTAGGAAATAGATGCACATGCCCAAGGACGTTTGTATGTGCTCTGTGCTACAGCCTCCCAGGAAAAATGAATAATAAAAATCCTGGGAAATGGTCATCAAAAGCAACAAAAAGCCTTTAGCTTTCCCTCCTGTATCCGATCCATTCTGTTATCCCGGGATCTTTGCCTCAAAACCATGTGGATGCTGCTCACCAGGGAAAGTTGGGTTCCCATCCTTCCAGCTGCATTACTTGGCTCCCCTGGAAGTACCAAACCAAATGAGCCAGAGGAGCCCTCGCAGGAGCTCTGCTGCGTCCATGTGCGTGTCTCTGAGGTTTCCAGGGTGTCATCCAAGCTTAACATTCACAGGTGAGAAAGAAGAGAGCAATGAAATTGGGAAATAAACTCCCTGCAGCTCAGAAAGTGCACTTCCAGCCTTCCCTGGCTGAAAACTTGGAGCACGCACCTTCCTCCAGCGATACACGTTGTCCCACGCAAACACAGCCCAAACGAACGATCCACCCTCTGCCTCGGATCTATTGCTAATCTCCCGCAGAATACTTTTGTCGTTGCTTTTATTGGTTTACCCACTGCCTTCCCCATGTAACATAATCCTTTGCAATAATGAAATGAAGGAAACCAGCCTAAAAAAAAAAAAAAATAATAAGGAAAAAAGGGTCCAAACAAAGAGGGAAGTCTTCAATTTAGATCCGAAAGAAGAAAAGCTATCAGTCAACCTTCCCCTCGCTGGAGCAGATGCAAGGTATTTAGAGAATGCAAACAGCAGACTAAATCATTGATCTGCAGGGGGGGGGATAGGGCTGCACTCCCCCCTGTGCAGGAGCTGGGGGGGAGCTCCCCAACCCAGCCACCCCGGCTGAGCCAGGGCAAAACCAGGCTCTGCAAAATCCCACCCCTCCCTAAAAAAAAAAAAAAAAAAGGAAACAGGTCTCCCCAGGCTGATCTCAGTGTTACCAGCAACTCCAACAGAAATCCAGTGGGATTTCTGGAGCCAGGGAAGGGCTGAGCAACAGTTTGTACCCGGGCAATGTCACCCGGAAAACCCTCTGTGGCCTTTGTCCTCCCCCCAAGGATTTTCTCAAATTGGGCTGCAGGTTTAAAAAATCCCTTTGATGATCTGATTTATTTTTTTGTGTGTGATTACAAACATTTTCAAATTTTCCTGCCCCACTCTCCTAGCAAACATAAAGCTGATTTTGCATGTAAAATGTTTTGACCAAAAATTTAAGTTTTTTTAAAGATTTAAATCTTTGATTCAGGCAGAAATGGTCTTAATGAGTTTTTACAATTTATCTACAAGTTCAAATAACAATTGTTGCTACTTAGGAGTTTAGGGAAATTTCTGAAGGAGGAAGGTTGAAGCTGGGTGGTAAATAATGCAGCTAAGATTTCACTGAAATGAGGGTTTCAGATGAAAGGGTGTAATTACTGCAGCCTGCTGAAGTGTTGCTGTTGATCTGGGGCAGAAAGTATCCAAAACAGAAATAATCTTCATGACAGATTAGCAGTAATATAGAACAGATTATAACCTGATATTTTTTTGCCAGTTTTCATTTGCATGTTTTTTGAATTTGATTTTTTCTGCCTTTTCTTTTTTAATATCTGGCAATATCACTAATATTTAATTTGCCCAACGTTAAAGACGCACTGAGAAACCCTAAACACTCTGAAAAAAAATCTTTATTTTCAAAAGTTTGAAAATATGTATTAATTACTGTCTGATAAATATGGGCTGAAACTTTTCAGTAAAATATGCAGGTCATAAAAGGAAAAGAAATGAGAATTTTGTTTTCATAGAATTTGTTTCAATCAAATCTCCAACAGCAGAAATAAGCTGAACCTAAAGGAAGCCTGTCCTTAAAACCTGGGTGAGGAATCAACAGAATAAGGAGAGTGGGGGTTACAGTTGGGAAATATTTCCTTTTACTTAAGTGGAATCCCAGTTTAAACCACCTTTTGTTCAGTTTTTGTTATGTGGAAAATATTCATGACTGGAAAAAGCAGCTCATATCTAAGAAGATCCAGTTGATTAAAGCTTGTGTTGATAAACTTGCTAAGAATCGAACTCGCTACGAAATTAAGTTTGCTTTAAAACAAAATTAAGGTTTGGAGCAGATTATTAATAATCTCCTGGTTTTCTGTGCACTTGAAAACAGCCTCTTGGCATTGAAATGCTGTTTTGTTCCAGCTCAGGAGCAGAGGAGCATCCCCAGCCCCAAGGAAGGGGCTGAGCCATGGGAAAAGCCCCTCTGCTCCTTGAAGGTGGGAGCAACAGAGCTGAAGGTGGAAATGGTTAAACCTGCAACTCGCTCCAAGATCTGCCTATTTCCTAAACATTCTAGGGCTTCGGTTAAAAACAAAGCAAGTACTGCAATAAACTCTGGCTTCAAAATCAACTCACATCCTGAAAAATCCTTTAGTTCTGGTACTAAAAAGCTGGAATCTCTTTCAAACAAACCCAACACAAAACCACAACCAAACGAGGATTTGCTGCTCCTCCACATCTGCTGCTTGGCACTTTCTGGGCTCCTACCAGGGCAGGATGCTCAGCTCCGCTTCAGGTTGGCGCTGGTCGAGCTTCCCAGGTCTCCTGGAGCAACAACCTGCATTCTCCGCTGGGATTTGCGAACCCACTGAGAAAGGTTCAAATTGTGACCAAAGCTGCTTTGCATAAATTGATTTCCCCCCCAAACCCCCAATGGAAATAGTTAATTTTGGGGTTTGCAGTCATTTTCTTTGGCTAAGTGGTAAACTCTGAAGACGAGGAAAGGAAAATGCTAATCACAATGAGCCTGAAATGTTGCTGTTCGGATAGTCCCTTTAATTTTCAGTTTTCCCCCAAATGAATATGCCACCACTTCTTTACAACAGACCTTTCCAACCTGTCGATTTAGTTTTTCTCCCTCAGAAATCACGGCGAGCAGCTGGACAGATAGCTGGGGCAGCCATTTCTCCTACGGATGGCTGGAGCGGTGGGGGAAAGTTTTGGTCTTGGGACAATGATAAACTAAACCAACATAGTTGAGAAAGCATGGTGGGGGATGAATCCTGCCGTTGCTGAACTCCCCCTGACCTTATTTCAAGCAGGAGCTGCTCTTTTGAACCCCCCTCCAAACATTTGCAGCACTTACAAAGCACAGATTAGATGTTTTCCTTTCAGTAGGTATTTGTATCAGATTTCCTCCAGACTGAAATAAATGCATTTATATCAGATTTATGCTCCACGAGTACAAATTTGGGGGCCCTATAATTTCGAGTCACCATTTAAATCCCCCAAAGAACAGCGTGTTCTCCAGCACTCGCTGCTTTTCATCCCTCCACTTTTTAAACTCCCTGTAGCAAGGGGCAACGAAAGGCTCAGCCACTAATACCGTTGCATTTATACCTAATTCTTTATACCCAAAACAAGTGTATCCCAGGAGGCGGGAAGCTGCGCAGCCACACTTTCTGTTGTGGGTCACTTTAAAAAATATAGGTCATTTCACAATCGAAACCTTGACCCAATACCCCTCCGCCTGTGCTGGGGCACCAGCACCGCTGGGCTGCCGGAAAGGTGATGTTAGGAGAGCAGCAAGGGCACGAGATGGAAATAATTTCACGTTACTGAACCGGCCACTTGTGCAGGCGCCTTGCCGTGGACCGGGTTGTCTAGTTTCTTGTCCTGCTGGTACATACTTGGGATTTAGCGGGACTGATTATTTCCTCTCCTTTCCTGCAGCTCCACCGCTCTAATCTCCCCAGCTGGTTAGTTCTGGCTCTATCTTCCCTCCAAGGGGGAACAGAGGATGGATTTCACATTATGATAACCACCGCAAGGTAAAGCGCCAAGGGGGTAAAGCACAACGCTGGAGCAAGTCCGGATCGTCCCTCCAGCCTCTGGAAGCGGTGACAGTGTTCACGACACGGAGGTAAAAGTTGCAGTTGTGAGATTTTTTTTATATGCAGCTCAGTGGTCCAAATAAATCTTTCCCGCACAGATGTTGCAGGTGCTGTCGTGGGCTTTTTGTTACGGCAGTTACTGCCCTGTAGGTCCCTGCTCCTAGGGGGTACAAGAAGCATTTAAGAGAAAAGAAACAGGCAGAGCATGCAACAAGGAGAAGCCCATACTCTCCATGTTTTGTGGTTCCCGTTTGTAGTTGCGGTGGGGTTTTATTTTACCCCAAAAAGAACTGGCAATCGGGAAGGCTCCGAGACAGCCATCCCAGCGAGCTGAATTCATCAAGAACAACCGCTGGAGCCTTAAAAGGCCCTAGGGTTTGTTTGCAGTTAGAAGGGAGTATTGGCATTTAAAAACATATCTGGTATTTTGCCATTGTGAAAAAACCTGTTCCGTTCCCGCAAGCACTGGAGGGGGAGGCAGGTCTGAACCCAGAAGAGAGGATGAAGCGGTGCTCACCGCTCCAGAGATGCCCTGTAAACCCATCCAGCCTGTCACTCGCATCCCCAGCCCAGCTCAGTGTGAGCCCTGGGCAGGGTTAAGCAGGAGGGATGGGATGAGGAGCCAGACAAACCCTCAATGCCTTCAGCTGGAGGCAAAGTTGCTTTCACCACGTTTTGGTAAGTCTGAGCCCCCTGGCAGAGTCCTGGCACCCGGGATGGGGTGTGCAGTTTCCCCTCCCAACAGCACCAGCCTTTGCTGTGTGAGATACTAAAGATGCCGTCCTGTAGCCAAGGCTGTGAGCAGGCAGGAGGTCCTCAGGCAGCCCTGGGAAGGGGGAAGAAAGCTGGGCATGGGCTGTGGGGGTCAGAGCTTGGGGGAAAGAAGCTCATATTTAGGACTTGCATTCTGCATGAGCAAGAATAAAGCATGTAAGACCTCCTCTGCGAGATGTCGCTGGTAATTTTGGGAGACAAATGAGCTCCCAAACCCAACTTTGCACCTCCGTGCCTTCGACAGCAGCAAAGCCGAGTTACTAATGGAATCAGTCCTGAGTCAGGACCGGAGTTCCAGTGATACTCCAATGCCTATGATTTCAGGGAAAGGATGGGGGTGAAAAGCTTAAAAATCCCTCCTTCCTCTCTCCCTGTGATTTGAGGAACAGAGCAAATGCTAATACAGATCAGTCGTAGCCGGATACGATTGGGAATCTCGGCTCAGCCTAAGGCTTGCACACAAAATGGAGCAGAAAGAGTTATTTTCACCTGGGACATGCAACACCCAGAATCCATCTCCAGCAGAGCTGAGGTGCCCTGAGCAATGTCACGCAAAACAGCAACTGAAGAGCGCTGCTCCGGAGGGAAAGGGAAGATCCTACCACATCCACTGGGAATAGGAGAGAGGTCTAAATCGTGCCAGGGAAGGGGAGATGTTAGAGCTAAACACTAGGAAATTTCTTGGGAAGTTTGCAGCATTTTCATTTCTGAAAACTTTTGGGAACCAATGGGACTCATCCATTCCGAGTGATTTAAGTGGAGCTGAGGCTGTCTGGGAGCAGGGGAAGGACTGGATGACCTCTTAAGGTCACTTCAAGCCCTATTTTCCATGATTACAAGGGTATCTAATGCTTGAAATGCTTTGTAATCAAAGCTGCCCTTGAGATGTTGCGGTGTCTCAAAGCAGAGCAGAAGGATCGTTTCAGTAACGCAGCTGTGATCTTCCCAACGCATTCCCGAATTCCTGAAACACCAACTCCTCGAGGTCTGCTGCGGAGAAAGGGAGAGCTGGTGCACTAAGCACTGTGCGGCAGGGTAGGATGAAGCAGAGCAGCCCTGGCTCTCCTGTTTAATTTCCAGGGAGACAAATGCCATGGCTGGGAGAAACCTAAACTCAAGCGTCCTCTGTCCCAAGCCGGGACCCAGCTGAAGTCGTGAAATGCCTTGTGGGATGAGCAAAGGCAGCAGACCACAGGTAACGCGACAAGGGCAGCACTGCTGTGGCTGCCACAGGCTGAAGCTAGAGAAGAGCAAGGTTTGCATCGTTAATTAGACCCTCCGTTACCCCGGAAAGAGCAGACGTGGGCACGTGGCCCTTCTCTGGGTCAGCATTTCACCGGTCGCCTCTGCACTTCCCATTTAGGCGTCGATCAGTGGATGTCACGCAGACAGAATGAACTGCAGGCAGTGCCCACCTGTCTTTGGGAATAACTTCTGCGGATCTGGGGGCTGTTTTGTTGGAAAGATTGGGAGAAATTTGAGAGTGATGCTGCTGTCCGAACTGCATCGTGAGCAGATGCCCTGGAATAACCGTAACTGTGAACCCTGGGTCAACGTTTAATGTTGCTGGATATTTATTTCACTCTATTAACTTTATATCCTACAGAGGCACTTAATGAGAGGAAAACAAATAGGTTGCACTTTGGAGAAACAAGATATCGGAGTTGGCTGGGAGGGAAGGAGCCAGAATACATATAATAAACACACCGGGATAAACTATTCTGTTTTATTGATTAGCAACTGTGCTAGGAGTGCAAATTGGTTACTTGTAACTATTATAGTGCATCATTTATTACAGCAGGCATGATGCTGCTGCACGGGCGAAAAGCTTTTGGAGACCCTGGCACGCTTGTGTGCTGCGGGCTGGAGGACTAAGCCATGTGTGAAGTAGCTCCTGTGAAAGCAGTACTTACTCCCTAAGAGCACCAAACTCCTCATCTACCCTAACAATGTCCTTCCGAGCCTTTATCGTAATGCAATACAGACGCAACACGTCTTGCTGGAGCGGCTGGTTGTGCCAGGGGTTTGTGTAACTACAGAGCAGCAGGAGCTCGCCCCTGCCAGCACTGGGGTAAGCTGGATGTGGGTCATCCCGCACTCGGTGGTCTCCCACAGGCAGCGGCTGAAACCAGTCTGTATCTGAGAGTGTGTCCCAGCAGCTCTTCTCAGGAGAAAACCCCTTTTTAGAAAACAACCGCAGCATGGATAGCCTTTTCACGGAGACACCTCATCACGCTGGGTATCTGCATGTGTTTGGGACAAGATATACTGCGGGCACTGTGCCAGCACACCGAGACCCTCTCCCACACCGAAACCACCAACGCTTCAATTTTGCTGCTATTACGGCAATTCCACTAAGAGCTGCCTCTTGCTCAGCCCCGTCAACCAGAAATCCTACTTCTTTCCCACACAAATCCCTGATGCAGCTGAGCCAGCACAAAGCTGGGAGGATACACACACACCCCCTCCTACATCCAGGTGTGTGGGGTTACTGCTCCGAGCAGCTCTGCTGAACTCCACAAAAAAAAAAGGCTGGCAGACCTGAGGGGAAGGTTGTGACTTGGATAACCTCCTGCAGAAGTTGAGGCTGCTGGGGGGAACCGAGCAGCGGACGGGAGAGCGTTCTGCGAGCCAGCACAGTCAGCCACGGGCACTGCTTCGCTTCGGTAACGGTGCGAGCAGAGCTCAGCTCGTGGGTTAGGCTGGCACGGACAGAATCCTGCTCTGCGCTTTCAAGAGGCTGAAGCTGGGTGTGATGGGGATGCTAGAGCAGCAGGTACACGCCTGGTACCAGTCCCTTAAGACACCATGGGTCCAGTTCTCCCAGAGAGACCCGGGGGAGCAGGGCAGAACTCCAGGGAGAATATCTTACCAGGCACGTAGTCACCGCAGAGCTGGTAGGAAATGGATCTACCCCTTGTATCCTGATAGCACCGTTAACATCTGCACAACATCTGTTCTGCTGGACCCAGCTGTGCAAGGGCAGGGTGAGGTGGTGGCCTCACTGACCCACGTCCCCAGCAGCTGCAGAGCCACAGGGAAACACTCCATCACTCACCAAGGACAGAACCAGCCCAAACGGGTGCTCAGCTCCAGGCTGACCCAGCTGCTGTCCCTCACCCCACATAAGCGGCTGCTGTGCCACCACCCCCCCCCTCGTTAACCAATGCTGCCTCACCCTTTCCTACTGGTTTCCTGTCTGCTGCTCTTTATCCCAAGTTTCCTCCTCCTAGAGCATGCATTTTGGGGGATGGATGCTGTTTTCAGTATTTGGGATTTGCACGAGGGGTTGCAGACCACAGTTGGGATGCCCGGGCTCGATGGTGACAAAAATAACAATGATGGGAGCTATTGATTTTAGCAAAGTTAATCCTCCTGTAAGAAAGAGAAGCAGCAGGTTGGATCTCTAGGATGGCACTTCCCCTTTGAAAAGAAAAGGTGGCAATTCAGGAAATTTTTCCCATAGGAGGAGGTGCTACGTGCAATTCAGGTTTAGACCAATGCCATATGCACCATGCCCACAATCCGTGCTCGTTCTTGATTTTGTGATATAGAGATGTTTAATTGCCATTAATGTAAACATATCTTAAAAGGTTATTTTCCTGCTCTGTAGGTCAATGGACCTAATGAGCAGCTCTAAGTGGGTTTGAATTGCTTTGATCAGGTGCTTGATTTCCTGTTTACCTCACGGACGTGGGTTTGGTCCTGCACAGCTACTGTATATAAAAGCCATGAGGGGTCTCCTCTGAGCACCAGAACTGGCTGAAGTCTTCTGGGCAGCTTCAGAGAAGCAGGAAGGTAAGAAACTCTGTGCCAGTCTCTATAACCAATTTTTTCCCCCTCAGGTAAGTGCTGGTTTTGGTGGGAGTGACCAGTTGCCATAGCAGAGCAGGGACAGCCCGTACCTTTGAGACCGGCTGTTTTCCTGGGAGTTTTGGCAGAAAAGACCCCGGCAGTGTACATGTTGGGTTGTAAAGGGGAAGACTGTTGTCTCAGAGGAGGATTCCGTACATGGCAAATGCCAGGCTGGGATCTGCACCTTTGAACATGTGCTGCACAGGGAAAGGAGGAGAAATTGGCTCTTGGGTGTTTTTTGTGACCTCCCAGTTATGAATAAATCAGGGCTCGCTTCTTCCAAAGCAGACAGTAGTGCACAGGGGGCTGGAAGACCTTCATATTGCAAAGTTCCCACTTTTTGCAAAGGAGTAAAACCTTAGGATCAAAAGACCATAGGTATCATGGTGCACTCCGTGCCAGACAGGGCTTGCAGAGCTGGACTGCTCCAGTTCGGTGTCAATTAGCCAAAGGGTCTTGTATTAACGCAAAAAACTTTTTTCAACAGTCTTTGAAAGCACGTGGATGTGCTTTCCCTCCCTGATTGGGTAAATCCTGCAGAGGAGGAGTGTTGCTCTTTCTTAAAATCAAGGTTTTAACGCATTTCTTCTCCTAGCATCACAGCTCATTACCCTGAGCAGAACCGCGTTCTTGCACACCTTGGCTGGTTTCAGATCTATCGCTGTACCCGCAGTTATATCACCAATATATGAAATAAAAAGCAAGGAAGAGGGAAAACCTCACTTATTTAATCATGACACTTCTCCTTTAAAATATTCCTCAGCTTTTTGTATGATGGAATTTGCTTCTCCCCTTAACACACTCGGTAACTATTTGTCTTTTAGTGTTTCAGCTCTCAGTATCTCGGGGATTTTGCCACTATTCAGAATATCACACCTTTGCTTTTAACAGTGTTCCTCAGAACTGGATGCAGCTGGGATAATGTGACACATTTAGTACTTCCCTCACTTAATAGGAATTGCTGAAAACATTTGTAAAGGGTGTCACAGTCTCTCAGAAATAAAAAACCCAAACCTTCAAACTCTCGCTCTCTCCAAAACAATTGGTCTGTTGTAAGAGTACAAATAACTACTTAGAGGAGTAAAGTTCTATCAGTGTATGAATATATTTTTGGAGATGGGATACTTGTGTCCTGATCTGGACCTTTTCCTTTTCTTACGGTATTATTCCTGTTAACAGCAGCTCTCCGTTGCAACACAGTTTCCAGAAATATCTATAACGAAGAGTGAGGTGAGGGACAACACAATGTATCTGTGAGCCATGATCAAAACCACTTTTTACTGCGTTTGCCCAGCTGGAATAGTAATTAAAAGACCTCACATGTCCAAGGGCTGTTAAGCAGAACTGTGGACGTGAGGACTAGGAACAGCTTGAAACTAATAAATCTTGGAATCCAATCCTGTCACTGTCCATGGGATATTTTTCATAACGGATATTCCTTGACTCCAGCTCCACTCTCTACATAAGGCATTATCCATCCCAACAGAAAATCTCCCAGAAATGAGATCAGGCTCCTAAATCCCGCAGTGTGGGATAGGCAGTATGCCATTGCTACTGAATTGCCTGATCCAACGTACGTTCCCGTTCACATACTCAAGATTGAATCGCCCCTTCAAGCACAATGAAGTACCCACAGGGTCAGCTTGTAAACATGGAGGAAGACAAAGCCCTTGCCTCCAGGAATGTACAACCCACAATGAATTTGATGGTTACAATAAAAGTATAGGGAACCAGCATTAAAAGCCACCACGGTGGGAAAGAGCAGTGGCATTGAAAAAGTAATTTAACTGGGAACGGCAGAGGAGGGTTTTGTAGGAGGAAGGCTGCTCCGAGAACAAGGGCTGAAGGAACAGATTTACAAGCACAGGCACGTGCCCAACCACCGCACGTCCCTCGGGGTTCGCTGTCCCGTCCCTTACGTGCTCCGTGTGTTACAGGGGCCAGACATCTGGACCGTCCTCTGCTGTTGAACAGAGAAACCAGCAAGGAAAATGATGTCTTTCAAAGTGTTCTCTCTGCTCCTCGCTTCTCTGGGTTTTGTTTTGATGGAAGAGAACGTCTCGGGGTAAGTGTTTTGGAAAGCTCGCGGTGTATTTTGAGCCTTTTCCAGCTCCCCACTGGAGGCAAATGGACTCTTTCCATTGGCATCTTGGTAAGTAGTGAGAACATGAGTCCTGAGGTAGATCTCGGCTAATAGAGACAGCCAATTGTACAGAGATGAGCAAATGATAAGAGAGATATTAAACTAAAGCCCTGAGCCTTTGAGCCAGAGCCAAGAACTCCCAAGTCTTTCCTACAAACTTCATGGCTCAGGGTTAGGCAGAACAAGCTGGAAGTCAACCAGCAGGAGAAGGTGGTTGGCTGAGAACTAGAAACAAGATGTAATCATCTCGCATGATTGAGGCTAGGGGGCATCCAGTATTTGGAAGCTTCTGAAAATATGACCAGTTACATAATGCAGGTATATCATAAAGACTTTCCCTCGCTTCTCCTGCTACAAAATTTCCAACAACCACCTGAGAAGATCCAAAAGAATCTTTGATAGAGCGGTAGGGGCTGCTGCAAGTCCAGGTAATAGTACTATAAAAGGATCAGCCTTGAAATCCTTTGCTAACTTAGGCAGCCACTGATGTCTATACTGTGAGATCATCACTGATCTCGGGGTCAGCCCTCACCTCCTGCCATCCATCCCTGAGCCTCTCGGACATAGGAAAAGGCTTCCTTGGCCCCAAGTGTGCAGCTCACTGGAGGAGGGAGCTTGAGCACACCTTGGTGCCTTAGCTTGGAGTCCACGTGAATCAGGCTATGGCAGGGAAAGCCATGCTGACTCCGGACTACCAGCAAATATCCCGAGCTCACCTCCTCCCGTGTTCTCGTGTCTGAGCCGCGAGCGTGTGAGTAGCCAGCGACATGGATGAGGAGCGTGCTCGCCCCTTCTCCAGCCATCTCCTCACGTTACAGTGCAGGAAGGGTCACCTGTACCCAGAGAGATTAAAGCTGATCACAAAACCTTGCTGACCGTAGGGACTGCGTGGGCCACCACCCACCCGCAACGCACGCCAAACCGTGCAGCACGCGCTCCCGCTCTGCGCGGGACTCACGCCGTCTCTCTGCTCTTACCCCAGCGTAAGCATAAGGGCTCCCAGTGCCAGACCAGTGCAAAGACGCTACTCCGAGGCCACCCTGGCAAGCGATTACAGCCGCACGATGGACAACATGCTGAAGAAGAACTTTGTGGAATGGTTGCTAGCCAGACGGGAGAAGAAAAGCGAGTAAGTGTGTAGACTTTCAATACTCCTACAATCCAAACTTAGAGCTGTCGTCAGCCAACTGATGGCTACAGACGGATGTCGAGTCGAGGATATTTTTCTTGGACTGCAGCAGTGGTTCACTAGGGAGTTGCTTTTCTATTTTTCCTTTTATTTTTCTAAGTCCTAGAAACGTTCCCGGTTTGCCGGCACAGGGTACAACTACCCCTCTCCCTGCCCCAGACCGCCGCCTTCTCTTGGCTGCTGGTCGGTGGAGCTGGAAAGAGCTGGGTTTTGTGGAAAAGCTGCATTTTGGCACCCTCTTGTGGCATTTCGGGCTGATATCGTCCCATTTCGCCTTTGCAGCAACGTCATGGAGCCATACAAGAGGGATGCTGAGCCCCAAGTTTCAGCTGCGAATGACCCAAGATTGGATCTGGGCACCCACGAAGCCAAAGACTTCTTCAGTTGGTTCCTGAAAGCCAAGAAAAATCAGAGGTGAGGTGGGAGAATAGAAAATCTGGTCGGAGGGCGGGATGAGACTCCCAAATTTTTAACCTTTGAAGGAACGTTTTGGGGTAGGAATCTGCGTTAACGGCGTCACATTTCAAAAGAGGATTTTAATTTCAAAAGGAAATGTCGCATTTTGCAATTCTGCCTTATGAGTGAGGAAAAAAGACCAAAAAAAGCCTCTAATTTTGAAATGTCCCTCAAAATACAAATTAAAAATAATATATAGATGGAGGATTAGGGTCTTTTGTTTGTTTGTTTTTGCAAATGTCAGCACAGCCTCATCAAAACCCAGCGCTTTGATAAGGTCAAAGCCCAGACTTTTGACAGGGCTGAAGCGCATCCGCTCCTCTAACACCCTGACAGCACCGAAATGGAGAAGTCAAAACCAAGTGCTTTGACCTAATCCAAACAAAGCCCTCGCACAAGAAAACTCCCCAGGTGAAATTGATACCTTTCTGCAAAACATTTTGATGTGATCAAATCAGCTCACGGTGGGGGGCAAAAAAACCCCAAAACCCACTCGTTCACATTCTCAGCATGTTGATTGCTTTTAAAAAAAGAAACAAAATCATTCTTTCCTCATATTGCTGCTACAAGTAAGCTTTTCTTACTATGAAAAGCTGGTTGTCTAAACGTGAAACCATGCAGAAGAGATGCCTGACCCGGGAGGAAATTCCCAGTTTGTGATCCGTACCCTTCACCAGCCACGCTCGGACGTTATATTTTTTAAGATAGAACAAGCTTAAAAAACTCATCATGATCACGGTAAGGATGGCGATGTGAGCTCGCTGGGCACAGGTACCCCTGGGCAAGGTAACCGAGTCCGCAGGGAGCGCCTTGCTGCCGCAGCGCGTGCCTTCATCTCCCAAGCCATCTGGCCGAGAGCTCGCGCCCGCGTCTCCGCGCCGGGCGGCTTTGTGCTGTGTCAGCATATCCGCAGCCTGTCAAGAGCCTGGTTCACCTCCCCCAGTCTTCGCTTATGTCACCAACGTTAAAAAGCGAATGAGATGCGAGCCCAAAGAGAAAGCTGTTCGCCAGCACTTTCTATATTTAAAAAAAAAACCCAAACAAATTAACGAGGGATACGTTTCCTTTCTTTGACATGAAGGGGATTTACCAAAACCTAACAGGTTGCTGCTGCTTAGCCCTAAAATGGTGGCAAGAAGAGGGGGGGAAAAAGCACTTACCACACGCAGCCCACATCTTTCAGGCACGATCCTTGTGTCTTCTGGCAAAAAAAATGGAATTTCTAGCTACAGGGAGTCATGGGACAGTCAACCAGAACAAGAGTCGGGGGGGAATTTGTTGTCTTTTACAGCCTTTGGATGAAAATGGCTTTAGGAAACCAGGGTGGGGGGTGACCTGGGGTGGGGGAAATGCATGGAATTATGGTTCACAGAGGTATCTTGGGTCAGGTGCTCAGAAAATCAGACACCGAGAATTGGTAGTCATACTGAAAATACAAAATCAAAGAAACGAGGGCTTTGAGGGATCTCAAGAGGTCATTTAGTCTGACCTCAGCTCCAAGGCAGGATCAACGCACCCTAAACTGTTCCTGACAGATGTTTGTCTAACCTGTTTTGGGGTGGGGAGGGGGGGAGGGAGACCTTTGATGCTAGAGATTAATCAGCTTGATTAGCTTCATTTTTTAAAAAAAAAAGTTGCTTTCTAGTGTCTCCCTCGAGCTCCTTAATTGCAAATAAAAAACGCGACTCGCAGGGGAAAGTCCTCGGAAACAAGGACTTTCCTTGGTGAGTTTGGAGCACAGATGCTGCTTCGCCCACGCTCTGCTTTTGGTTTGATGCCTGCTCGGGTCTAAGAGGAGGTGGGGTGCAGGGGGGTTGCTGGGTCGTTCCTTCTTGTCCCCCAAGCCTGCCAGACGTGTTCGCTGCTGGGCAGCCCACACGTGCCAAGGTGAAGGCACCGTTGTGTGCCAGGAGCCCAGCATGTCAGAAACAGGTTAATGCTTTTTGGGGTTTATCTGAGCCAAAGGTGCCAGACGAGGGAAATAAAACATCCCTGTGAACTTGGGGGAAATACATTGCTGGGTCGTTCCTTCTTGTCCCCCAAGCCTGCCAGACGTGTTCGCTGCTGGGCAGCCCACACGTGCCAAGGTGAAGGCACCGTTGTGTGCCAGGAGCCCAGCATGTCAGAAACAGGTTAATGCTTTTTGGGGTTTATCTGAGCCAAAGGTGCCAGACGAGGGAAATAAAACATCCCTTTGAACTTGGGGGAAATACGAGGCTGTTGTGTACAGCTCCTGGATTGTCCTCTCTCCTCTGTCTTTATGCCATGGCACATTTCTTGCAGTTCTACTTCTCCGGAAGGTTCAGAAGGTTTGAAGGATGTTTTGAACCAGGAGTTTCTGACATGGCTGATGTCGACTGATCTCTGCAGGCCAGCGTGAGTGGCTGTTCTACCTATTCCTGTTGGTACAGGCATCCCTTCAGATCCCTTCCCAAAAGTACTTGCTCAATCGATGGATTTAGGAATTCTTTAAATAAGCACTGAGTACTTAACAGCTCAGCTGGCTTTGACCAGAGAGTTAAGAACTCTGGCCAGAGTTTGGGTCTGCAAGAGCATCTTCAGACCAATGGTAACAGCAAAGATGGGCGAAGACAAATTTCAAAAACAGTCTAGAGAAGGGAGGTTAGTAAATCCTTTTCCCCTTTTTAATGGGAAAAGGTGTTTGTCAAACCACTTAGAGGGAATACTGCATTGGGTACGTTGTATGCTGCTATGAAATTATTCCGAGACAAATACAAGACACTAAGATGCAGAAGGTGCAGGGGAGAGCCCTGAGGCAACGCACAAGGGAACGGTGAGCCCATCCTATGCTTAGCTGAGTAAAATGAAGGCTGAGAGAGACAGTCACCACCTATAAAAAACAGGGTGAGAAAAGAGCTGTTGATGCTAATAGCAAAAGTTGGCATAAGAACAAAAAGGGATAAACTGGCCATGAATAAGTGTGGGTTGGAAATAAGAGGCAGCTCTGTGCTACAAACCCATGCAGCTTGGTCAGACAATGTGAGACGAGTGGTCAGCCAGCAGCTAGAGAAAACAAGTAACTGTTGAGCTCCTACTACAGCCTTTCCTGCAGAGGAGCACATGTTTGCATCTCTCTCCTCTAACCAGTTGCTGATTTTCCTCAAAACTTGTAGGTACTTACTATTAGATACTTTGATACACGTCTGGCTATCAAAATGGATTTGCAAGGCTTCAGAGGGAGCTGGAGGGTGGAGGAGGCAGTAACTTATGCCTCATTTCTTATAGGAAACAAATGAAAAGGGGTTAAGTGCAGTACCACAGGAATTTAAGTTTTTCTCTCCCACTTCTGCTTTGTTAGGACCGTGTAACTCCAGGACCCTCCCAAGGAGCGCCCTCTTCATCCTATCGAGACACATGAGAAGGAGGAAGATGTCTTATGTTGACTCTATTCTACACATATTGTCTATTTTGCCAGTGCAAGCAATAAAGAGTTTAGTCAGAAGCTGAAATAAGATGTAGATAAACCTGATTTGGGGATGGGCTATAAAATACTAGTGAACTGCTAACAGGAACGTGTCCCTCCAGACGAGGCTCGTGCGTCACAGAACACCTCGTGGCAGTGACCTGGCCTAGCGCTGTCTGAACCGTAACGGGGAAGGATGCTGGCCACAGGTTTTCCCGTCTTTGGGACCTGGCACTGGGTGATGCCCTAAAAACCGACGTTGGCATCAGCTGGGGGTGGTGAGGCTCAGCTCGGGCTGCCAGAACAAACCCTGGCCGAGGGCTGGGCCCTGCTGAAACGCACCCCGGAACCCGCCTGCCCTTCCAAAGGAGCCCTGAGGGATTGCCCTCCCTCCTGACCCCCCCAAACCGGGGCTGCCCTGCACCCTGGAGGGGGGTACTCTTGCACAGAAGGGGCCCAACCCCACAAAGAGGGCCTTACCTCCCTCTGGGGGGAGCGTCACCTTACCCAAAGCAGGGCCGCCCCCCCCTCTGGGAGGCCGGAACTCCCCGTGCAGGGGGGGTTACTCCCCCAGCACCCTCCCACAGAGGGGACCCGGCACCCCCAAACCGCGCCTCCCCAACTCCGAGGGGACCCCACCCTCCCCCATACACACACAAAG
>NW_010225581.1:932-1546 GCF_000690775.1 Eurypyga helias | reverse complement strand
TGGGAGCGCGGCCCGCTCCCACCCCGCCGGCAACAGGTGGGGGACCTGAATAACTGCACATCTTTTCAGGGGAGAGGGGGGAGCCCATGGAAGGATGGGATCAGATGTTACGGCCGGTGAAAAACTAAACAGAGCGGTGCTCTGGGGAGCACAGATTAATATATTTGGTGACTCTGCGTGCACAAAGCCTCGCCATTGTAGCCGTGTCTGAATGCCTGTGAATAGGATGGAGCATATGTGGCCTGTCACCGCAGGTGCCCACATCTGTTCGTCTCCAGGCAGATGCTCTCAAAAAAGCGGGAGAGCGTTTCCAAAAGCTCAGGCCCGCCCCATCCATACCCATCCTCTTTCTCATAATCACCTTCTGCAAGAGGAGTTTCTGCCCTCTTCTTCTCCCCCCTCCCGACTTCTCCCGCACACGGAGGGATGCAGAAAGAAGTAACGCAGATTGGAAGTGGCTCAGAGAGCCCTGGAAACATAGGATCAAACTGTTTCCCCCCTCCCCAGAGTTCATGAGCGGCAGGTTTTGCACAGCAGCCAGCACACAAGATGTGCACGGCGCGCCGAGGGGGCTGCAGGCCGCAGGGCAAACCCCTCGTGCGTGAAGCGCAGCA
>NW_010225581.1:320-891 GCF_000690775.1 Eurypyga helias | reverse complement strand
AGAGCGGTCTGCACAGCCACTGCCCAGAGCAGTAGTTTGCGGCTACGATTTAGAGTTCTGGCTTAAGAGGATGATTAATAAACCAAGGAAAAGAGAAGAGGGTTTTTCCCTGTGGGAACTGGCGAACGCAGCAAATTTTGCTACTTAAGTCGGTAGCAGAGGGGGATATTTCCAGCCGCCCAGCGAAATCTCATCGTCGGAATGCAAAACATTTTTCTGAGAAGTGCTGTCACGTTTTTTGTCCCGTGTACATGATGGGAGCCAGGTCGCTTGCCCTCCCTACTTTGTGACACCCTCACCAAGAGAAGCCAGGCCTTAGTGCTGCCTGACTGGACAGATGGGGTGCTGGGGCAGAGGGTGAATCTCAGGATAACGGGATATTTCATGTTGGAAGGGTCCTCAGAAGGCCATCCAGCAAAACGCGATCCCTGGTTTCTATCTAGATGGCGAGTGCCCTTGGAGTTAAAGGGGGTCGAAGAGGCCAGTTCCCCAGACGTGAGGCTGAGCTGCTCCCGGAGGGGCGCGGGCGGTGAAAGCATTTAAATCGCCACGTCCCCGGAGCAGAGACCGG
>NW_010225581.1:0-225 GCF_000690775.1 Eurypyga helias | reverse complement strand
CCCTGACGAAAGGAAGATGCGGGAAGCCGCCTTCCCCCGAGCCCCTGATATCCCCTCCATCCCTCGGAGCCGGCCCCGGGCGGGCGGTGCGCGCCCTCGCAGGGGTACACGCAGCCCTTCACCCTTCCCGCTTCGGGAGCGAGGGCAGCTCACGCACACGAGTGACCAGTTTTATCCCTCGTAGTTTCCCACAAGCAAAAATCCCGTCGGAAGCAAGCCGGGGAG
>NW_010225580.1:0-9975 GCF_000690775.1 Eurypyga helias | reverse complement strand
AAGGTCCCTTCCAGCCCAAACCTTTGTATGATTTTATGGTAACTTGTTGCGCAGTGATTTGTGTTTCTTGCTGTTCACTTCTACTATCCTGTTTTTCCAGCCAGTCAACTTTACCTCATTCAAACAGCAGTAATGAGCTGTCTGCCGCTGCCAGTCTTCCTCTGATCATCCGGGAGAGGGACACAGAGTACCAGCTCAATAGAATTGTTCTGTTTGACAGGCTGTTGAAGGTATGGAGTCTTTCTGATGCTGGATAATTGGATCTGGTCTGTTAATTAGAGGATTTTTCAAGGACCAAGTAATTGAAAAAGGAAGCAGAGGTACAAGAGACCTCAGTGGGAAAGAGGAAAGAAAACACTAAGGGAGTATGGGAAGACTGAATACAAAAAATTTGAGAAATAGGTATTTTTAGTAGAGATGAATATAAAAATAGATGTGTAATAATGTAAATGAAAAGAGCTGCTGAAAATGCCTGTTATTTACTGAAGAAACCCTTTCTGCAGCCTCTATTTCATAACACACTAAGCCATTATCAGTAGAGATACGCCTGTACGATATCTTCATTTCCAGCCAGTAAGGTTCTTGACAACAGCACCTGTCTTGGCCGCAGTCTGCGTGTTAGAAATACGGGTCTTATACTGAGGGGGGAGCAGACCAGTCCCTAACTTGTATGCAAAGAGATGGATTCTCATTTAAGAATGAGCGAGAGCTGATGTGCAGAAATCAGGAAGGTACACACTGGAAATGTTCAATAAAACACTGTCAGATACGGAGTCCAGAAAGAAACATACAATGAAGAAAAAACTTTTAGTAACACTGGGATTAGTAAATTTTGATGTCCAGTGTATGCCAAGCCCATGAACATGTCTGAGAAGGAGTGAGTACTTCAGCATCAAGCAGCAGTCCTCCATCCTGCCAGTTAGGAATGAGAGCCACCTCTTGTACAAGTTGCATTTACTCTTCAGGCTGACAGCCTTTGTCCTTTGGGGAAAGACCATCGCAGGCCTGGGGTTTGAATTGTTTCAGTTGCCTGTTAACGTTTTCTGTTGCTTGTCTCTTCTCTTCGAAGGCCTACCCATATAAGAAAAACCAGATCTGGAAAGAAGCCAGGGTTGATATCCCTCCTCTTCTAAGAGGCGTAACCTGGGCTGCCCTGTTGGGTGTTGAGGTAAGGGAGGGCATTTGCAGAGTTCTGGTACTGACTGGGAGGGAATGGGATAGCAAGGGGTTTGACAGGGAGCAGCTGGAATGGGCTTGAAAATGTGGCGGGTAGAATTACTGGAACTTCAAACAAAATGAGTCATGAGGTTGTGTGAGCAAAGACAATGTTCAGACAAACTTACTTCTTGGCTGTTTCAAAGAATGTATGTAAATTTGGATGCCTTTATTTTGATTGTGGAATAGAAAAATACTACCCAATACACCCAGATTTTGCTGGGTTGTTTCAGTGCAACTGGTAGTTAACAGGGGTTTTGGTTTCATTTTTCAGTATTTTTGACAAATGCAGTTACCATCCTTCTGCTCCAGCCAGCAATAGTTGGGCAGAACGGGGTGGATTTATTAAACGGATTTTTCTCACCTACCAATTGATGCACTTCCTTCAAAGAGGGGAGAATAAATTCAGTGCAACCCTTTTGGGAGAAGGATTGGAAAGGAATGTCCCAGAAACGAGGGATCCTCGTAGAGATCGCGTGACTACGCGGCTCTTGCATCTACCCTGCTGCAGTCTGCCGTAGCGCAGCAGAGAGGTGCTTGCAGCCAACACACCCCGGGCAGCTGGGATACTTCGCTTAGGATCTTAGGCAGTTGGGATACTTACTTAGCACGCAGATCTGCTGTGTGCTGTGTAGTGTAACCAAAAACAAGCTGCGGAGGTGAAGAACAGCTGCTGGTTAGGGTTCTGGTCTGGGAGATGAGGTGGTGCTCGTGCTTCATCAGCTTACCTTCTGTCCCGTGTGGGTCGTGTTTCCCTGTCCCATGATGTTAGGATGGACTCGCTGGCATGCCAGGTTTGGGATTCATGTGAGGACAGGCTACTTGAGTAGTGCGTGCTGGTAGTATCAATGTTAATTCCCAGGCAGCTGGCTTCAGCGCCCGTAGAGAGGTGACGCTGCCAGGGGATGTGGTAAGCACTGACCTGAAACTGAGGGCATCTCTCAACTTGAAAATGGCAAACAGTTCCAAGTCCATAGCTTTCTGCTCACACAGCTGCAAAGCACTGAGGTTCGTTCCGAGGAGGTGACAGAAGGGTCTGTATGTCCTGAATTCTAACAAAATAAAGATGGTTTTGTTACAGTTCAGCTGACAGAATTTTCTGTACTTTGGAGTTTTCAGGGAAAAAAAGAAGGTCGCTAACTAAAGCACCTAACAGAAACAGTCGGCTTCCGTACGTCGGCACGTACGCTCTAACGTGCATTTATGTTAGGTGTTGTTCTTCCACATTTACTTTGGAGTTTTCAGGGAAAAAAAAGAAGGTCGCTAAGTAAAGCAGCTAACAGAAACAGTCGGCTTCTGTACGTCAGCGCGTACGCTGTAACGTGCATTTATGTTAGTAAGGGCTTTCTAAATTCAGGTGTTCTTCTTCCACATGTAGGGTGCCATACAAGCAAAATATGATGCCATCGATAAAGACACGCCGATTCCTACAGACAGACAAGTAAGATCTCTGCTGTTCCCAAATATTGTCCCTTGAAGTGATGCCGAATCTCTTCCACCAGTCACAGCCATCTGCCTCTTACAGCGGCCGTGGCTCGTAATGCTAAAAGGGTTCCCCTGCCCTCTAACCTTGCTCATGCTGTACCAGGAACCTTACAGAATGGTGGGAACAAGTAATTTAACTCAAATTACACTATAACATGTGGAAGGTGAAATCCTCTTGTATTCCCGAGTCACTGTTGCTGTGGCAGCAGCGAAGCGTAGTGGGCAGTCTTACTGGTGTCTTGTTCAAGTCCTGTTTGTACTGAGTGTTTGTTGTGCCTGTTGGACCTTGCACCAGGGGGTGCTGAGCACCTTGAGGTGCTGTAAGGTGAGCTGTGCTTTGCAGAAATGGCTTCTTGAGCAGTTAGGTTCTCCAAGAAGTCTTGCCAGGCATGAAAAGACATCACGAGCAACAACTGTTCCTGTTGGCTGGGTGAGGAAGGATTTTCCATCCAATTGAGTACAAGGTTCTGAGAATTCCAGTTTGATTCTCCTTTAGAGCAAAGTGATATTAGCACCTGAAATGAGTCCAGAAGTTGGGTCAGGAAAGGCTGTAACCGTAATCTGCTTTCTGCCTTTTGCAAGGGTTGGAACCCTTTTAAAAATATGAACCTGGAAAAAGAAAGACTGTAAATTTTACTCTGTCAGGGCTGTTGGTCCCCTGTGCCCTTTCAGGTTTGGTTTAGAGCGTGGTGGAAGAGGCAGACTGTGTTTACGAGGGTGGTCTGACCTGCGTTTTCTGGCTGACTTCCACCCCTAGTGTTGTGAAATTGCCTTAGTACAGCCCCGCTTACCCCCATTTCTCTGTGATATGCTTGGCTGTGGTGCAGATCGAAGTTGATATTCCTCGTTGCCACCAGTACGATGAATTGCTGTCGTCGCCAGAGGGTCACGCGAAGTTCAGGCGTGTATTGAAGGCCTGGGTGGTTTCCCATCCGCACCTGGTGTACTGGCAAGGTGAGTTGGGTTAGTTGGCAAGGCAGACTAATGGTTCCAATTAACTGGAAAGCTGTGGCAGAATTAAATCCTCTTCCCCCCACAATGCAGGCTATTTTTGAGTGCTTTCCGTTGTGTTTCTTTTGAAGAATGGATCTGTGGGTTATTGCCAATTCAGATCCGATAATTTATATATAATTTTAATGCAAAATTACCCCGCTCTTTCTTACATATGTGCTTTCCTTAAGTTTCAGTCACTCAATAAAACCAAGTTTGCTGCTTAGTGTTCAGTTCAAAAGTAAAACTGTAGAAGGTCCTGAGCGAGTTCTTGGGACAGTAAATTGCATTTTTGGAAGCCTTGGCAGGATAATCAATTCAGCATTGTAGTTCAACAATTTGAAGTCCTCTTTGTTTTCATGCACTGATTTCACAGACGTTCTCAGCGTTACATGTAAAGCCTGATATTGCACGATTATTATCAATATCAAGTATGCAAATTTTCATGCTAAATTAATGAATTTATCTTGTGCATGACAATAAATGAGCTCTTTATGCTGTTCCCTCCTGGCTTTTCTCTCTTTAGGTCTTGACTCTCTTTGTGCACCATTTCTGTACTTGAATTTTAACAATGAAGGTGAGTACCTTTTTCTGCCGAGGTCAGGGGGGAGGGGGAAGCACAGCCTGTTGGCTGTGTCTGGCTGTGGGCAGATGGGCACGCACCCACCAATAGATGGGTAGCTACAGAGGAATTTTCAAGGTCTTGTTGCTACAGGCCAAAATAAATGTCTGCTTTTTGAAAAGTGTATGTGGGGTACTGCTCCTCAGGCAGGGGTTCAAACCCTGTGTTTGAGCCAAGCACAGTCATGAGTGTGTAATAAAAAACACAAGTAACCTTGGTCATGGAAAAGCAAGAAATGCTGCTGCAGTACTTGTCTTTCTCAGCGGAGCTGTTGCTCAGCCTCGTTTCATCCCAACACGTTGGGTGCTAACTGAACTGTTAGCCTGTCAGACTGGCTTTATTCAGACAACCTGATAATGGTTTTAAATGCCTAAAAGCTAATCAGACCAGCTTGGGATGTGTGGCTTTTATCTTCTTAGAATGGGATTTATTCAGAATGGCTCTAGTCCAACTTCCTGTTCTCTTGCTACTGTCTGTCTCTGTGTAAGGTCTGTGGGTGAGAAAACGCGTTTCGTAGGACAGTGGCTCCCTTCGTGCTGCCTGTGCATACTAATTCAAATATTCCACCCGATGTTTCTTGCTCTGGGACATGTTCCTGAACAGTTTGACTGGAGAACCTGCTTTCCTTCCCATTGAAGCAAAATGGAGCAGTAGTGAACTATGTCAACTTGTTGTTCTGCTTGATGAACTCAATGGCACGCGTTTGGCTAAGGCAGTTAGAAGGCGGTTTCGCTGCTAGAAAGGTTGCAATGACATAGGAGTCATTTACAACATGACCCAATGTCCTATTTGCTGTAAACCTGATGTTTTGCTTAGAAACTTCCACAATTATATTTATTGTCATCGGTCAATTTACAGCAAACCCGTATTTCATTCTTCTCTCTGTGGCCTAGCACCACGGCTAAGAACTGTATTACAACAGCTCTCAGCCAAGCTGCCAGGAATTAATCAAGGGGATAAACGCTGACGTTTGTACCCTCTAATCTCTATTTGGTATGTATGTGAGGAGCCGCTGAGAAATTGAAGATGGTTTTGTCCATCTTTTTGACAGGTTTTTTAATTATATTCAGGTCTGTGGGTTTCCTTCCAAATTCCGTCATCTTTGGTCTCAGAGCTGAAGTAAGAGGCGAGACGCGAGTCTGATGGGGCACAGACGGGGTGTGAGTTCTGTAGGAGACAGCCCAGAAGACTGCAACAGTGCAGCTGTCTGAAACTGTCTTTTGAAGATTTTATTTATCCAGGGACCTTCCCTTTTTGATACAAATATCATGGCTTAGAATCATAGAATCACTGGCCCAGAAGACTGCAACAGTGCAGCTGTCTGAAACTGTCTTTTGAAGATTTTATTTATCCAGGGACCTTCCCTTTTTGATACAAATATCATGGCTTTCCCCACTTCATCTCATGGCCTTGTCACTGGGAAGTGTGGAAATAAACTGGGAGCAGATAAGGGCCAGCCAGCTTTATAGTGGTTACTCAGGGACAGGAAGAGACTGGTTTTTAGGAGCTTTTAAAATTCTTTCATGAGGAATGTGCCCTTTTCATGTGTGTTAAAATAAATTTTGTGTATTTTTTGATTGAAGTATTTATGCTTATCTGCTTTTATAGTCATCCATTTTTCTATTTCTTTCAGCTCTGGCATACGCCTGCATGTCTGCTTTCATCCCCAAGTATTTGTATAACTTCTTTCTGAAGGATAATTCTCATGTTATTCAAGGTAAGTCCCTCCCCCTTTTTTTTTTGGTAGTTCTAAGAGAACTCAGAAATGGAATTGGTGGTATTCAGGGGGTTAGGAATTTGAGGGGAATTTCTTACTGAACAGCAGATGGTGTTATTCCATGCAGGACAAGAGGTAGAGAACTCTGAGGAGTCAAGTTTCATAGTTCAGTCTTCAACAAGTCTCTGTAGTGACTCAGAGAAGTTCAGACAATAGCGAGGAGGTGTCTGTTCTGCTTGAGAATGCATTGTGAACTTCATGGAAACACAGAGAAAGAGTTGTCTAGACCTAGAAAGCCACTGTGCCACAGTCTGCGTTGGACAGATACTTTTTCTTGCAGGCAGGTTTTACAAATGGAAAGAAGCTGAAAAGCCATCAGTCCCTTAAGAAGATGGGTGGCAATGGATGTCCTTAGTTGCAAACAGTTAGGGGTGGTCTTTGAGTACGTGGGTTCAGCATGGCTTGCTGTCCTTGTGTCTCTAAAGACATTCGTATGCATATAACTTGTGAAACTCCTCGAGTTAGGAATGGTGTCTGTCATTTTTTTGTCTTCAAAAAACAGGAAATTAAGAATGGATCAATGTAAAAATAAGTAGACATGAAAGCCGTTGCATATTGGGTAGGGAGAGAGCCAGCGTAAGGAGAGAACACACTGGCTAGGAGAGGTAACATATGAAAGGCAGTGGGTGGGAGGTGTTACGAACTGATTATGTAACAGTAGTTTGGAAAAATTATTCGAGAACTTGTTTGCATCCTTTTGTCTGCAAAGAAAGAGTGCTTCCTGGAGAAAAAGGGCCGCAAAGTTCTGAAGCTTAAGAGTGTAAGCATTTTATATCAGATGCTCCTGTGGAGACAACTACTTCAGACTTACGGCTAACGCCTTGGCGAAGCCTTTTCTCACGGGGGTATGCTCTGCCATTAAATAATGCGTTTGCTCTCTGGAGTTCCCTGATGTTATTCCCAAGGGCCTTTACAAGAATGTGTCAGCCAGTGTTAGAAACGCAGGTCAGTAGGATTCTGTGAACCACAGTGCTGTGGGCGTCCCCGAGTTCACGGGTAACATCTGGCGTCATCAAGGGCTTGGGGAGACGAGCTTTGAGGATTCTCTCAGTATGCTGATTTAATCCTTCCTAGCGTCATAGCTTAAACACCAGTGTGTAAATACAGTTCAGAGCAAAGCTGTGCAATTTCCCTGCTTTGTTGGGTTGGAAGAAAACATTAATAATGTCATTTAACTGCCTACTGCAATTTTAGCTTCTTTGTATCTTCTATTTGTGATCCCATCCCACACATGAAGGCAGGTGTTTTTTCTAAGCCTATCAGATGTGTTTTCTCCATGAAACAGGAAGCAAGAGCAGCCAAAGTGATTTGGGTATGGAATACCCAGGTGTGCAAAACAAGAATTCATATAAAATTCCGACCAACAGCAATTGGCTGGACCCAAGCGACAGGTTTTTGTGAAGATCTGTGTGTTTTCAGCAGACCCTTAATCACCCGTGTAATCCCACACAGTAATTGCATTTCACGAGACTGGCTAGTCAAATAAAGATGGTATTTATCAACCTGTAGTATATCTGTAGAGAACCATTGTGGGCACGAATCCTCATCTTTAGTCTAATCAGGAAGCTAATTTCGAAATGGTCTTCATCAGCCTACGGCTGAATGTGTAATATCCCTGGCTTACTACAACTGACTTGTGATTTATGGCTGTTTCATGAAATAAAACTGATATGAGATGCATCTTAGAGATGCACTTTTTGGAAATGATTAACCTGTAGTATGGTATGAACTTCAGGCATGGGTTCCATTATCTCCCTGACTGGTATGCGTGTGAGTAAGAATGACTCTGGTTTGAAACTGAGAAAAGGTGAGATCGGTGAGTAGCTCCAAAGCAGCCTGGCCTTGGTGGCACAGACCTCGGCACGGGTCTGTTTACCCACTTAACCCCAGGGCTGAGTGCTGCCACGGCATCTGGGGCAGAGTTGACATGCAGCGTCGAGGGGAGAGAATCACAGAATCCCAGAAGGGTTTGTGTTGGAAGGGACCTCAAAGCCCACCCACTTCCACCCCCCCTGCCTGTAGTTGTGCCACTTCAGGGATGAGGACTGAGTAGTAGGGAAAATAGTGTTTGCTCTGCCCTAGAGAGACAGGAGTAGGCATGTAGTCCTTATGATGGACTTCAGAGGAAGCAATGGGAACTCTGGATGGCTCATCTATGGACCTGTGTGGACTTGGTATCTGGGGGCTTGTATCTGGGGACAGTGGTCTGGAGCACTGAGGTGTCAGCATATTCTGATGTGCGAGCAGGGCTCACATTCTCTGTCTCTGTTCCTCTCCTCTCCTCGCTGCCTGGGCCCTCATTCCTCTTGGGAGCACAGAGGAAAAGGAATTGCCATCTGTTGTAAAATTGTGATGTTATTGCCTCTTCATCTTCCTTCTAACAAAGCATATGACAGTGTGGATGAAGCTGGGAGAGGGGCAGAACAGAGAAATCCATCAGTGCCTGTGCTGCTCTTTGCTTCTCTTCCAATTAAAGGCAGATGTTATTTAGACAACCTCATTAAATTGTACCCATCAGCCTAATGTGCCATGCTGAAGATGTAATACAATCAGTATTTCTCCTTATCTGTTCCAAAAAAGTACAAATTAAGACATTATCGATCATGGAAAAGGTATCCCTCAGTTCCCACTGCCTTAAAAACCACAACTTCCCGACTACAACATTTAGCTTTGTAGAAAAGAAGCCACCCAGAATATAATTCAAAGAGTATAAACTTGTGTATCATTAAAACAGTTTGGGTCTCAAAAATCCTTGAAACAGTCTTGTTCTGGTTTGCTTCCACCGGTATCTTGTGGCTGATACTGAGAGTTCTTTAACATGCGGCACAACCCGAGTGTGAACCAAGGGAACCTTTGCCCAAAAGGCAAATCCGGAAGTACGAAGGAAGAGAAATGAAACATTTATTCCTCTGTATTGCATATAATGGTGGCCGGGAGGACAGTAGTGGTATTCATGTGCTGGTTTATTGTAGGTTCAAAAAATGTTAATGAATTAATGTTCTCCATCTGTGCTGGGAGCTGGTGGCATGCGGTGGCTGGCGGTTGTGATGATCATCCTGAACTTGCTTGTCGTTTCAGAATACCTGACGGTGTTTTCCCAGATGATTGCATTCCATGATCCAGAGCTGAGTAACCACCTTAATGAAATTGGTTTTATTCCAGATGTAAGTACTAAAGGTTTTCTTATAAGTGTTGTTCAAAGGAAATTAAAGAATGGAAAATGAGGGCAAGCAGGATGAGATGCCTCTCCCAGACTGTTTCAGTACCCGTTTGACATGGGTGCTAATGACCCACATCTGAAGAGGGTGGGAGGGAGAAAGGTGAAGGGAGAGTGGGGAGAAGGGATAAAATTCTTCTGTAGAAAGCCAAAGTATCTGGGGGTGCAACGGGCATGGGTGACAGCAACATGTCAGTTCCTGAGGGAGAATCAGTTTGGCAGCATCGCTGTGTAAGCGCACTTGATATTTATCTGTTGAAGGCTGTGTGTGACCAAAGTGATTCCTCTGTGTATTTTGTCCAGGATAATAGTTCCCACTGAAGAGGTACAGCTCTAATACTGCCTTACCAGACCACAGTACAGGCCCCCATTTCTGCTGTTCACCTCCATGAGAGCTCTGTAACATCAATCCTGGGTGTCAGCTGATGTTCCAGCAGCTCCTTGTGCCTGCTTATGCAGTTGTAATTCTCCACTGCAAACTTCCAAGGTGCAAGGCAGGTGGAATAGTTTGAAATCATCTGGTCTGTTATATTGTAGTTTTTGTGTTGTGCTGGTCATTGGACAGCACCTAGTCAAATGTGAGCCTTGTCTCTAAGTGTCTGGAGATGATCACAGATCCACAGAGTGGTAGAGGTTGGGAGGGAGCTCTAGAGCTCCTCTAGTCCAACC
>NW_010225579.1:14885-17117 GCF_000690775.1 Eurypyga helias | reverse complement strand
GGCCGCTCGTTTTACCTGCTTCCAGCCGCGCTGCTCCTCACCGGAGGTGCGCGACGTCACCGAGCGGGAATGTGCGCGGGCCGCGGCTCCAGACGTGCTCCTGTCGGTTGTTGGAAGCCAGCGCCGCCGGGAAAGGAACGAACAACGTGCAGAACTCCGCCTGGGTACCGCGGCCGTGGGTGGCGTTTTATTGCTGTGGCATCGAAATGCAAACCCCTACGCTCTCCTCAAGGCTCTCCGAAATAAGTTCGGGGTTTTTTTTCAACCCACTTTCAAAAGAGCTGTTTGTAGGGTCAGAAGGGTCAGCCAAGGTAAATAAGCCAGCAGCCCCACTCCTCATCCCTCTGCGAGTGAGTGAGTGGGGCGATGCGCTGAGCTCCGGCGACAAAACACGGCCGCGGAGGCTCTGAGGTTGCGTAACAGAAATTTTCTAATCTACACGGTGACATAAAATACTTCTGAAAACAGTCACTTGACATCAGAGCCGCTCTGGAAATACTGCTGATTTCTGGCGTCATTATAACCGGGTGCAGGTATGGGGACAGGAGGGAGGGGGAAGTTCCCTGCAGTCTGCAATCCCTGCACGGCACTGACAATACTTCCGAAGCAGCAATGTATTTATTGGTTTTTTCCTCAATCGGCTGATAAATCTTGCAAGTTATGCTTGTTTAATTTCTGTGGGAATTGCAGTGATCTGCCTATGTCTTGGTTTTAAAAAAGGACGGCTTGCGTGCTGTTACTCTTTGCTGACCTACAAAATACGAAACTTTAACAATACCATTTTCTTAGAAGTACCTTAAAAAAATTGGTAAGAACCAACAGTTTCTTTCTTCAATCAATATATCCAGTAACATCCCCATGGGCAGGGGAGTTGGAACTAGATGGCCTTTACGGTCGCTTCCAACCCAAAACCACTCTGTGATTCTGTGATAATTATGGGGAAAAAAAAAGTGGAACCTCCCAACATGTCTAAATAAAATATGGAAAGAAA
This sequence comes from Eurypyga helias, assembly GCF_000690775.1. Classification (NCBI taxonomy): domain Eukaryota; kingdom Metazoa; phylum Chordata; class Aves; order Eurypygiformes; family Eurypygidae; genus Eurypyga; species Eurypyga helias. The sequence continues at coordinate 16,126 of NW_010225579.1, read as the reverse complement.
TCTGCTATCCTACTGGGAAAGAACAGTAAATATTGCCGACCTGATAACAACTGAAGTGTTTTCTCAGAAAGCCACAGGAAACGATGTGACTTCAGACCATGCCATGATTAAAAAACATGTGTTGGAGAGAAAACTGTTGGCATTTCACCTCAGAGGACCGTGACTGGGTTTCCGACATAATTTTCATCCCCTGCAAGTCTACCGAGCGCTTGCAGCGCGCGCAGAAAGAAAGCTGCCATTGGTCCTTCTCATCCCACGCTTGGGAGGAAGATCGTTACCTGGCGGCATCCTGAGCAGGGCTTGGAGATTAGCGTTCTCGGTGTATCTACAGTGTTTTGAGGCAAAAAACTTTCTCAGCTCCTGCAGTACCCACGGAGAGAGCGTCCACAAAACATGTTCACGTGTGCTTGCAAACGGCTGGTCCTCCCTGGGGGCAAGCAGAAGGGTCAAGTTCAGAAAATCAAGCTTCTCGTGGCAGTTCTGACCCAAGCTCTGACACGAGAGGTCTTAAACCAGACAAGGGGAGCACGGTGCTCTCAGCAGAAAGGAGCCAAGATCTGCTAGCAAGACTGCCTTGCCTAAATTCAGTGACTGTTAGAGCTCCTCGGGGTCTTTCTTCCTAGAGAGCCCCTTGGAGAAGCAGGGTGCAGGGAGAGCAGGGCAGGTGAAGAAGGGAGCGTTGTGGCTGACTGCCCCATTATGCACAGGGCAGGCAGTCCTAGAGAGGGATGGGCTGGTCACAGAGGCATTTGAAATTGAGGAACAATTGCTTGCTTAATTGCCTAACAAGGGGGGGTGAACAGGTTGACTCCTGAGCACCAGGTCTTAAGAACAGGCTTGTGGGTGTCACTTCAGGATCTGAAAATCATAGAATCATAGAATTGTTTTGTTTGGAAAAGACCTTAAAGATCATCGAGTTCAACTGTTAACCAAACACTGCCAAGTCCACCACTAAACCCTGTCCCTAAGCACTACATCTGCACATCTTTTAAATCCCTCCAGGGATGGTGACTCAACCACCTCCCTGGGCCGCCCATTCCAATGCCTGACCAGTGAAGAAGTTTTTCCTAATATCCAGTCTAAACCTCCCCTGGCACAACTTAAGGCCATTTCCTCTTGTCCTATGGCTTGTGACCTGGGAAAAGAGACCAACAACCCACTCTTTGCAACCTCCTTTCAGGTGGTTGTAGACAGTGATAAGGCCTCCCCTGAGCCTCCTCTTCTCCAGGCTGAACAACCCC
>NW_010225579.1:13217-14762 GCF_000690775.1 Eurypyga helias | reverse complement strand
TATGCGAGGTGCAGCCTCCCCAGTGCCCAGTGCAGGGGGACAATCCTGTCCCTAGTCCTGCTGGCCACACTGTTCCTGATGCAGACGTCCTGTGCACCTACTACTCGCTGGAAGCATCCACACTGTCCCACAACTGGGCCTGCCTGTCCCACCGTCTCCTATGCCGCGTGGGAGAAATGCCCAGCACACCCTCCAGGCAGAGAGGGCTTCAGCTCCCAGCACGCTGACCTGCCTCGGAGGCTGGTAAACAGAGCCTTCCTTGCACGACACAGACGCGAAGTTTGGCATGAGGTGTCGCATCTGCAGATGCTGTCATGTGTCTCATGACTAGGTCTCACTGTGACAAGTCTAGACAGTAACGGGAGTGTGACAGTGACTGTGGGGTCAGCCTGGGCACGTCAGTGAAGGATGAGGCAAGCTATTTGCATGTTTCTCATGAGTGTCAGCGAGTCCTGGGGACAGAGTGATGGCAAGAGAGCTTTATGCTTATTTATGAGATCTGCCTTCACCAGCTGACGCTCAAAGTGAGGATAAAGAGCCTCTTCCCCTTCCGTGAGACGGACAGCTGCTGTCATAGAGTCTGTCATAAAATCCTTGGGAGCTTAGGACATCAAATCCACGCTAGCGGCCCTGGCCCGCTGCACACCTGAAGATACAGCCTGAGGCTATGGGATGGAAAGAGGCATCAAGGAGGCCAAGAGGCAAAAAAAAGCAGCAAGTTGCCACGGTTCGTGCTAACACACACCTGACAAACTTCTTACTCGGAGCAATGGTGTCCCCCGCCAGGGGTAGGAGAAGTATTGTCCCTCCGACAGCAGCAGCCCTGCTGCATTACACATTTTCATGGCAAGCCAAGGTCGGGCTCACGTGCAGAAGGAAATAAGGTCTGTTGCTCTCCCAGTTCTGCAGGGGATTACCTGGCTCCAAACTGCCATTTGATAATGATTTGTTCTCTTTTACCTCCTTTTTTAGCTTTGTTATTTAAATCTTTCCATTTCCACTTTCTTTTTTTTCCCTTTTTAGTAATTCTAAAAGCACCATAGCACTTTTATGTACTAGTTGGCTGTATTTTAGTTACTTGGGAGAGCCTAATGTTGCTTTGAAGACTCTCCCAACAATGCCAGAAGCCTTCAAGCTGTATGAAATCTGTAAGAGAGGCAATGCCAGCGCCTCTTGGTAGAGCAATGAATGCGGGTTGGGAGCAGCTGGCAGCCTGGCAGGCTGCTTTCTTCAGGCTCAGGTGGACAAGGTCAGACTTCTACCAACTCCACTTCAGAGGGGAACAGATGAAGTCCACTCTCGGCGTGAGACCTCAGTTCACGTTTCTTTCTTTTCTGTGATCAGGCAACCCACATCAGGCTTTTGTGGTGGTCACTGTTGTCCCGTTAATCAGTGTTAAGGTGCATATAAACAAGGGACAATTCATTACCAAATACATTCCTCTCCTAAGGAGGATTTACCGCCAAGAGCCAGTTGCAGCCCCAGTTACTTACAGCACATATGCAGCAGAGCAGGAGCAGGCTCTCCTGCACAGGATTGCCGGCA
>NW_010225579.1:2179-13201 GCF_000690775.1 Eurypyga helias | reverse complement strand
TGAACAGGTCAGTGCTCCCAGGGCTCTCTGCTGGGAGTGACAGCAGGGGTACCAGTTACACACACAGTCACATCGTAGCTGAAATTTGGGAGACAGGTCACGACCAAAGAATGAATGTCTTCCAGGCTGTCGAGAAAACAGCCATCCTTCAGTCACGGCCAGTCTGGGTACACCGCCAAGAACTTTAGTGCTGAAAATCTCTTTTTCTGGATACCGTTAACCTCTGTGCTCCCAAGTTAGTTGGATGAGACTTTTAAGGGATTCAGACAATAAAACGTAAAATATAGATAAGGCTGGGCTGATATCGGGAGTATTGCTGGAAGTTACTGCTGGAAAGAAGCAAGAGCAAGGTCACGCTGCAGCACTCCCTCCCCAGCACAGCCAGGCTGCTTTCTGGCTTGTCAAAAGGCAACTCAACCAAACAATGCCAAGTTTTATGTTGGCACTCTTATAAAAGCCCTAAAGGAGGGATATCCACGGGTTTGGGTGAGCGCGGAAGAGGTTAGTGCTGCTTCACAGAAAGCAGTAATATTCAGAATCAGACCTTGACAGTAAAGGACATTGTGGGGTAGAGGGAAAAAAAGAGAATGGACGGAAATAATTTTAAGCATCAGCAGTGTTTAAGTACTTTATAAAGCTCTCGGGTCAAAACCCACCGAAATCAACACCAGGAAAAATACAATAAATAAAACTAAGGATGAAAATAAAGCAGGCCAAGTTCCTGAAGCTTTTGCTGCATTCGGGACTTCTTCCCTCCCCCATTCAGATTTCCCAAGCCTCATTAAGGAGCAAGAGATGCAATTACAGAGCACAGAAAAGCTGGACTGAAAGAAGAATGTGAAGAAGGGAGAAAGAACCAAGTACTACAAGCAATAGGACTAGTTCTGAGGATAATAATTTAACCAGCACTCGATTGCTGCTGGAAAAGTAGTTACCTGCCCCCTCTGACCAAATTAAACGTGAATGCAACTGAACCCACAGGAACCGTACTACAGCCTGCAGAGCTGCTGAGAGCCGGGCCTGGCAGGGCGCTGGAGTTAATTAGCACCGACATACTTCACTTTTCTCAGTTTTGCTGGCTGAGGGCTCCCGTCACATTTATTCTTCATTTTTTTTTTAATTTAAATCGTTTAGAAGGGGGTTGTAAAAGCAGCAGGCAGGTGTGACTATGAAGTATTCCCATACCGATTAGAGAGCTACAAATTATGGTTACATCATCACAAATGCCACATCCACAAAGTTTTTGTACGTCTGAAACAACAGCTACAGAACAATAGCAATGTATTGTAAGTATAAAGGCACATCTAAGTGTTGCAATGAATTACTGCACCAAGCTTAAGTGGCATGTGCTCGTGGCAGTGCCTTTAACACGTTCACGGGGGTTTTACAGCGTTATAAATAACTGTTGAGCAAAGCTGTAGCATCTCTCCTCCCCTCCACCCCCACACAAATCTCTCACGATAACGTCAGCTTTTATTTGAACACAATGAGCTGTGATCACATGAGGTATTACTCTGATTTAATCCTATTTGCTTCAGTTTGGGTTGTAAGGAGTGGCCAGTAGTATGTGGTTGCATTGTGTCCCATGGTTTCTTATTTCACACCAACTTCCAAGGGCTGACACCCATCATCATCTCCCTTGGCCAGAAGAACAAAGCGATGGGCTCTGGCAAGTAAGAAGAGAGATTCTGGTGGGTAGGATGGGGGGTTTTCCCATATTTCTGTCTTTTTCCCTTTCCACTGCTGGGCTGGCTGTCACAGCTGATGGACAGATTCTGAGCCCCAACTATTTTTTTCAATTTTCCACTATTTTCAGCTGGTCCAATACAACCAGATGTAACCTCTCGCAGCAAGTTTTGCTTCTCCAATCACCCTGAAGAGAACAAGTAGGGACACGAATGCAGGCCTGTGTTTATTTTTCTCGAATCAACACCATGATGCAGCTAAATACCACCTGACTGTGCGTAGTTTGGTGCTTTAGTTCCCATGGCCAACAGAGACAACCACGCTGTCGGATTTGGCATGAAATGAAAAGGCAGATACCGGCACCAGGTAACGCACCCTGCCGATCAGCCCAGCCTGGGGATTGCAGTCGGCATTAAGCCGCACCGTCATTTCATGATCTCTGTACTCCAAACGGTGAGCTACCCCCAGCAGGCTCTTGGCCAGGTTGCGTTCAGCATGGCAGGGGTCAGGAGGAGACACTGTCTCTGTTGGGGGAGCTGGCCTGGGACAGGGTTGCACCAGTGCAAGGGCGGCGATAAGGAGCTTGACTCTGTGTGTCAAGAATTTGTACCAGAAGCATCCTTTTGGCCCATCATTTCAGGTACTGATTGATGGACCTGGACAGGTTACTGAGTGATGGGAAGTAGAAGCATCTAGCACTAGGGCTGACATAAATTCAACAACCACAAAAAATATTTTGACTGGCTCATAATATTTTCAAAACTTAATATTTTTTTTTGGCACACGGTTCCCAATTTCCTTCTTCCTCTCATCTTAGCTGGAAGGGAAGTTTAATGCCCCTAGAGTAATCAAATGGGGTCTTATCTACAATTACACACACCTAATTCCACGTTTGGTATTCATAAATGCAAGTTTAATGTGGAGTCTACTCCTCACTAATTTCCTATAATAGTTATTTAGCTCATGTAATGTATGTTAATTAGACAGTTGTACTTCAGTGACTTTTACCATAAAAGATTTCTTTCTTCAAATTATAAAATACCATGTGAGCAAAGTGTTACTGATCTTCAGGAAAAAAGACGTTTCTAATGTTTCTCCTCAGAGCAAGAGGAACTGATAGACTCTGAAAGTTGCTTATTTAAGGAATCAGACCCAGGATAAAGAAAATATAACTGGAATTTAATTGCAAAGCTGAATGGAAAAATTGTAGTAAGCAGCTGCACCAGACAAAAATATTTTTGTCTGCTTTTAATTGTGTCACAGTAAAAAACTGGTGTAAAAAGCAGACATCTGAATCCAGTGAGCGACCAGGTGTGACCATAGCCGTTCAGTGAGATGCACAATTTTCTTCAGAATTAAATACTTTTCTGAAGACATGATATGCTAAGTACCAAAATATATAGGAAATATATGCAACAGCTCAATCTTCTAGGTAGAAAAAAAATACAGTATAAGAAAAGAGCTAACATTAAAAAATAAATAAAATAGAAAAACAACTGCCTACACTGTTGATAACAAAATGACAGAGCTTGCGTGTCCAGGTCACAGAATTTATTAACCAACCACTCAGTTCTGTAAAGCTGGTGCTACAGTTGTCACAAATTATAGTTTTCAAAAGAACTTTGGTCAAGTAAACACTTGTCAAACAGACATACTGTGGTGAAGTGGAAGACCATGCAGGCACCTCAGAAGCTCTGCAGGCCAATAGGAGTAAATGGAAAGAAAAATAGGCTGGAGCATAACCCTGGCATGCCTTTAGCCAACTCCCAACGGCAAGGAACTTCTACCAGCCCAGCAGTTGGACCAGATTGTTGTAGATCCCTTCCAACTATCCTATCCCATATCATCCCAAAATAGGCTTGTTCCAGCTGATACCAGTGGGGCAACACACATCTGGTCTTGCCCATTGGTGGGAATCCTCGCATGGAAGCGTCATCGCCCACTGTGGATACTGCTCAGCTTGCATTACGAAATGCCCACTATTCCTTCAGCCATCATGCAAACACAGGTCTTGGGCCTGGATGTTTTATTCCAGTTTTTCATCCAGTATTTCTAGTTCCAAGTTTTAGCACTTCACCCAGGCACCCCGCCGATGCGCAGGCCCACAGGAGACTAGGCAAGAGCACAAGGGAAAGCCACTCTGCTTTGGCATCCTTACTGCAGCCACGGAGTTGGGAAGAACCCCAACTTAACTACCACGAACGTTTCTCTTACCAGCAGGAAGGCCAAGCGGCCCTCGAGCGAAATCTCAGCAGAAATCTGAACCCAGGATACAGATGTTGGGCCTAATGCAGACCTGGCTGGTTGATGCTGTTTTTCCTCAATCCTTTTGTCTCCCTCTTCCTCCCCGTCTGTCTCCTACAGGTCTCACGCGAGAACACGCTGTTTATTTTCCGGTTGGTAGGAAGCTCAATGCTACAATCTGAATTAATACTGGTGCTGCAAGATGAAAAGAGGGAATGGTTAGAAGACACAACAGCTCTAAGTGAAGCCAGAAATAGAAGGGTCTTGCCCTTTCTAGCTCCTGGAGACACAGTGTAAGCACCAAACAGGCAGGTTCTCTCGCACACAATGTCCAACAGCTGCAGGTTACCTATCTTTGTCTGCTTCCCTGCCAATGTTCCTCAGCTGAAATACTCCCTGGCTGAAAACAAAGCCCCTTTCTTTATGTTTGGAAGCCTCCCTAGGAAGCAGAAGGGCACCTTTTCTCCTTCTGTCATCATGAAAGATAGGAAGAGCCGATAATCTCATTGTTAGCTGGCCCCATACTTCCTTTTGTAAGATCTGGTTTCTACTTGCTTGCAACTTCCCTAGACTCCAACTGTCAGGTTCGTGTTTTCTACCTTACGAGTCTGACTCAGATTCAAGTATTTCAAAGAAAGTTTCAGATAAAACAATCAGCTGAGAACACGTTTACCAGAAAATATGGTGTGCCGTACTTTGAAAAGATGCACGGTAGTTCGCTACTGAGATCATTTGCTTTGGGGGAAAAAAAAAAAAGAAGTTCTTTTAGCATAAGGGGTCACGTAGCAGAGGTCAGCCTCCATCACCGGGGGGATGGAGAAGTGGGGGTGGCAGTCTCCAGAAGCACAGACCCCAGACTGCCCTGGAGAGCTGGACCCCAAGGTGGACACCATTGATTCCTTCCCAGGGAAGGGGACGACCAGGGTCTGCTGGTAGCAGTAAGTGCTGCCACCCCCCAGAACTGGATTTCCAGCAGCAGGCCCTTCCCCGCAGCAAGGTCCCGGGACATGCCCCAGCTCACAGGATACCCTCTGCTGCAGAGATGCCTCCCCCAGCCCAGCGCTGGAGCAGAGCAGACCTTGCAAGGTGCTGCCTGCAAGCACCAGCCAGAGCAAGATGCCAGTTCATTAACCAGCTGAAGCAAAACCGAAATTCCTCACAGACCTGTCGTTAACATAGCAGGAATTTTTCTCTATCCAGGGAATAAAGGCGCGTGACTCATAGCCCAGCGTGGCTGCACAGTCAGCGATCTGGGACACAGAGCACCAAACCAGGGGGCTCACAATATGTGTGCTCAGCCTTGTCCCATATTACAGCATTTCAGCTGAAGAAAAAGGTTTATTTTGAGTTCAGCCTTACAGGCTGCATCCACACTGCTTATTTTGAGGCAGATTTGCTGCCTATGCAAGCTACTTACTTTGGGGACTGCTGCCATCTCTCAAGAGGTAAATCCTGGCTGCACCCTGAGCTTTAAAGGGCTCTGCTCTTCTCTAACGAGCTGTGTAACAGTTCAGCAGTTTCCATCTGTCTTGTCAGTCCTCCTCTTGGCATCCAGCAGAAAAAAAAGCAGGCCCTGGCTCATTCCTAGAAGGGACCAAGCATTGTCGGCTTGATGAGCGGATATATTTGCAGGCAGCCTGGGTACAAGCTGCTTAAAAGGAAAATGTGCACACAGGGATAAGGTTTCCTAGCCTACGCGAACGTAGATGTGTCTGTAAATGGACGTAGATCAATTATTGATTTTTATTTGAGCTGCATCTGGGCTTTTGTACTGAGGAAGCCAAATCCCTCTCCGTGTTTGCTGCAAATCTAGGGTTTGCTGCTTGCAAAACCTTTAATCTCTTTTCAGCGCTCTAAGTCAAATCTCCAGTTTTGCAGTGACTGAAAGCAGTGTCCCACATTTTCCAAAGAGCTCTTCAAAAGCCACAAGAAGAAAGAGTAGGTAGATCCCCCCCAAAAATCACAGTGGGCTTCAGCTGTCTATGGACGACCAGGAGTGCCAGAGGGAAAAGTGGCAGTGTCTGACGTCAGAACATAGATGCTGGACTCCAACCCCATTTCTTCTTCATCCATATTCGCCACCACTGTTAGCGTGGCCCACAATGCCTTTCAGAATGACAGAAAGGGATCAATAAATCTCCTCTAAGGCGGCGGCTGAGCAGACTGCAGGCTGTCACCGGCTCCTAAGCAGCTGAGAAGCCGAATTTTCTGTGCGCGAATAATTTGGATTCACCATCAGCATTGTTAGCCTAAGGTGAGCAAATTCCACAGCAGTATCACAGTTTCTAGGGCAGCAACATGATATTTAATTTGCCCCCTCAGCCTGGTTAGCCTCACACCAGGAGCGGCAAGGGTTCATTTCCAACCAACCACGGCTGGCTCCTCGGCTGCTGACACCTCCGGGACAGGGGGACTCCTGCCATGTCCTCTTCTCAAGCTGCTCTTAGCTCCTCGCTGTGCCCACAAAGCGGTCTGCTCCGGCCACTCGCCACTACTTTCCCTGTTACGGAAACATTGTCGAGTTGTCGGGGTTACGGTAACAACGTTGTGACAAGCATCACATCATCTAGATCTGCCGCGGGGGGTTGTCCAAGTTCCTAATCTTTTTCCCAGCGCACCTGAATGCTCGGTTTGTTTCAGAGCCTGGAAGCCAGCACGGTTACTGAGCTGGGAGCAAACCCGAGGACTCGGAGTCTTGTCAGATGCACCCCAAGTTTCTGCCCAGCTGGGCAGCTCTGGGCATGCCTCCCCTTCCCCAGCAGGTGCAACGGGATGCACGAGGGGTGAGCGAGTTTCCATGAGGACCTACGCGTCCTAGGGAGGTGTGCATGGAAAGAAAGCACATTCATCTCTTTTCTCCGAAGCGCTCACCCAGCGCTGAACCACTGAACAGAGATGTTAGCAAGTAGATAAATAAACGCATACCTGGCCCCAGTCCCCTTAGGAGACTCCAGCAGCTACAGAGGCTGATTCCTGCGGGAGGTACGCCTCACGCACCAGCATGGTAGGAATGAAACTGCCATGCTTCTACATGAAGCGCACGTACCTAGGGTAAGTATGCCTGTTTATACCAGAAGGTGAGTTTCCTTTATGAGGGAAAGAACTCTAGTCCTAATTTTTCTACTGAGTTTGTCCTCTGGCAAAACCTGCTTTCACAATTTCAAACAAGTGTTTACATAGCACAAGCTGCCCCCTTGTTGGAAAGGCAACGTGGCTCAACAGCAGCTTAAATTAGAGAAATTAGAAGGCAGGAAGGTAGGAGAAGTAGATTTTTCTTTTCCTTGAACCTTCAGACAGAAGAAAAATCAACAATGTAGTTTTTCATCAACATGTTTTCCACGTTTCATGAACAAATTCACGTGTGGCTCCAGACAGGCCTTTGCCAATCTTTCTGCCAGCTCAGATTTTTACAAGTTGCTGGAGAGTGTCTGACAAGCAATGTCAAATCGTACTCAGAAGAAAGGAATGTTTGGCAACAAGGCTGAGGCCATTAGAGCTGCAGAAAAGAGGCTGGACGAGAGCTTTAGCTGCAGGGGAAGCTCAGGCTGAGAAACACCCGCCGTGAGGGTGCAGATGAGCTGCAGGAGAAAGCAGGCCTTCTGAGAGAAGCAAGGGCCAGGTCTCTGTGCAGGTGTAGCAAGGAGGGGTCCCCGCTATGCACGCAACATCATTACCTATTGCTGACCAAGCCTTTGTGGGGTCAGATTTCCTTCAAGCAGAGGGATGCGCCCTGGAGGATTCATAGAAACTCAGAAAAACCAAGCTGCAGTCAGAATCTGTGGTAAAAACTGCAATGAACTCTAGTGAAGGTAGCACTGGAAAAAGGGAGAAAACTAGTAAACTTCTCAGTGTGTAGGAATGCAAGAGTCTTGCAAAGTGAGCTCTTACATAAACAGCAGTTCAGTCATCAAAAAAGAGGGAAAGATGGAGAAAGGAGCAGGTTGAATGCATGTTCTGCATCCAGTAGGAGTTTAATTACCTTGGGAAGTGAAATCGATTCCATTGCTTCAGGGGTGGTAAGCTTGGAGTTTGGCAATACCCCATACACACGGAATGTTTTTATGCAATGCTCTGCAAACTGTCAACAACATGTGGCTTTCCAGCCCATCAATCAACCTTTGCAGACCTTTGAAAATGAGGACATCCAGTGGCTGAACGTTAGAACTGGGATTTTCAGCAAGGTTTTACATCCGTGGCAGAACCTCACCAGTTATGCTAAATTTCTGCCCTTCACAGAGGCCTGAAGGAGGTCGTGTGTGGAGTAAAGGCTTTTACAGAAGCTGTCTGCGCTGGGGTAAATTCCACTTAATAAAGGGCTCATGGCTGTAACAAAGTGGTTGAGGCAGACTCAGTATCACCCCGTAATACCTAGCCGAGAACACTGCTTCAGCTTGCTTTCTCTGCTTCCCTGCAATCATAGGCTCATGCTTTTAGTTATATTATATATTTTTTAAAAAGCTTTCAAATCCCATCATGTATCTAGAGTGGCCTCTAAGTCTCTTGTTTGTTTAGATACAGAGAGAAAACACGGCTGTGAGTTTCAGAAACCCCTAGTACCTCACCAGTCCCTCCGGAACCAATCAGTACAGCAAGCACTGCACACCAGGCGTTTAGTAATTTAGCCTTAGATGCACCAGTTTGAATATTTATTCCTAGTTCCTGTATTACTGTAATATTTAAAGACCAATCATAGCAATTAATCACATTTCCATACATACTGTAGGAGAGGAACTAAAATATTAATAGATCAAATTCATGCTTTCTTGCCATGAAATTGCAGCAACTGATAACTCAAAAATATCACATTCCAGGACAAGAATATTGTGCCTTGCATGAACCACAGCAGAAGCAGAACAAAAATCAAAGTCACATATAGAGGAAACGGGGCACTGGAGCTTTTGCACATTTACAGGCCGTGATTTCTCCTGAGGAATGGCTGTACAGTATCAGAGTGTGCAGTCAGTAACATCTCACCCAACATTAGGCACCTAATTGGGCAGCTGAGAATTGCAGAATTGTGCTGAACGCGGTTTCCAAGATGAGCTAGGTAAGGCTGGTCAGTAGAAAAACCCTTACCTTCCTCAGAAGTTGATTTCAATTAATGTTGCTCAGGACTGTATCTATATCCCCCAGAGTAATCCCTTGAAGATCTGTCAGGTAGCCCTTCAAGCAATTCATAGCTCTGAACAGCAAAGCCAAGTACTGCAAACCGAAGGAACAAGAGCACCCAGACCTTCCCCCATCAGTCCTTTTCAGCCTGGAGTGCACGGTGCACGTCTGAGGGCAGAGACTGACGTGGTCTACACCTCCTGCTTCCCACTGGGAAGCATTTGCTCCCCACCCTGCTTCTTAGGTTACTCTGGGTATGAAGTCTTATCGCAGTTTAAGCCTAAATCTGGACTGTTTAAGCCTAAATCCATGTTCCCTTTCTTGTGCAAGCCAGCTCATGCAGGCACATGACAGCCAGTTCAGCCACGCTGATTCAGCTAGAAGCCAACCCAGCCATCATTAGTAGTCGTATCTGCTCCGTGAACCACTTCAGTTCCCAGTTACACAGGAAAAGTACTGGTTTGGTACAATTTTCATCACCTGCACGTTTGCAGACTCTGAGGCTACTTGAACTTTCAGTTTAAGCTTAAACCACTAGACAGTCAGTTAAGTTCAGCTTATACCACTCTGTCAGACGCTGAACCCAATGCCCTTACAGTCAGCAAAGGAGAGGGTGCAGCCCTGAAGCTCCCCAGCATGGTGATTCCCCCCTGCTTTGCCAGGGCTCTTGCAGCCCAGCATGGGCACGACCACCTCTCAGAGAGCTTCAGGTCACTTCCGGCCATCCTAAGCCACTCTTCAGCCTAAACCTCTCCAGCTGTAGGCGTCTGCTGGGGAAAAAAAAAAAAAAAAAAAAAAAGCAGCTCTTCTTTGTCTCCCCTTCCCCAAGCTTTCCCAGGCATCGGTTGCAGCAGCAGGGAAAGACGAATCATGCTCATCCCGTGGGAAACCAAACCAGTATGAGAACTACAGAAAGACAGATGAGGTTTTTTGTTTCCTTGGGTTCGAATGTTGAATCAACATAACATGTACTACATGAGCACTAGATCCGATTCAAGAAAGGAGGTGGAAAGATTTGGTCAGCAGTTCAGAAGTCTATTTTTACAGATTTGGCTCACTGATACTTCAGAAAAACGCTCAGCTTGGTGTGAAGAGGATGCCAGGAACATATGGTAAGTAAGAGAGGAAAGAGAGAGTTTGGCAATGCCAGTTTTGATCATCTCACGTTGTGATATTTTACACTTAAAGAATTTACAGCTTTATCATTTGGGAACTATATTTAGAACTCATAAAAACAAAATTGGTGAGCAAAGAGCGTGCAGGGCATTTCCAGGAACTCGCCGTCTTTGAAGGACAGCTGCAGTTTTTAGGACTGACTCTTCCAGAACTACAGCAAATTTTTCTTCTCCAGCTGGCGCTTATGAAGAGCGGAATGAGAATCCTATCACGGATGTTGTGGATGCCCCATCCCTGGCTGTCTTCCAGGCCAGGCTGGATAAGGCTTTGAGCAACCTGGTCTAGTGGAAGGTGTCCCTGCCCATGGCAGGGGGGTTGGAACTAGATGGTCTTTAAGGTCCCTTCCAACCCGAACCATTCTATGATTCTGTGATGTCTGCACACTTGTATTGAAAGTTCCTGTGTGATAGGCAGCATTTGGGATGGCCATGCCTGCTGGCTAACATCATATAAACTCCTGCCCTCTTTCACGTGTCATAACGTGGAAGCAAAGGCATGAGTGAGAAATTCTGTTATTTTTTCCACTGTTACTATTGGTGTTCCTGGCCTCTCCAATATCATACATCTTTCCTGGACCATTAGCATCATACACATCTACTTGTTTGATTTTACTTATTGGTAAAGGTTTCACTGTTCTGGGAAGAGATGTTTAAACCAGTGCACTAAGCCAAATTGAGTCAAGGTTCCCAGTCAAACTGAATTGCCTGACTTCCCTCTTTGTTCTTCCGCAAAGGTAATTTTAATTACATCAAGTCCACAGAGTAGGTCATGAGGAGCAGCTCCATTACAGACAGCAGGCAGGGACAG
>NW_010225579.1:0-2148 GCF_000690775.1 Eurypyga helias | reverse complement strand
AGGGAAAGTGTCTTGGAGCTCCGAGAGGTGTTGCAACCTGTGCTGTAATGCAAGAGAATTGGCAAAGCAATCGAGTGTGATCAATACCAGGGAGCTCCAGGGCCCTCTTCAGCACCGTGATAAGTTTTGATATAGAGCCCCACAGTTTGCAAGAACTTTGTCCTGAAATTATAGAGATCTTTTTAATTAGCTTAATCTTATACCTAGATTGTCCTGGCTTTATACCAGTTACCTGCATTTCACTGAATTCATTACGAATGCAGCCACAAAGGGTGTACTTACTTCTCCGGAGGCTGCCTCGGATTATATGTTGACAAATTATATATTGGCAGATTATATGGTGACAAGCAATTCATCCTTCCGCTCCTTTCACCAGTCCATCAAAGGCAGAACCCCCGCTGTACACAGCCTGAAAATGACAAAACAAGCACATTAGTTCTCTCTCATGTGTCTAATTTGCTTTCAAATGCCTGCTTTCAGCTGTGAGGCCTAAGGGCAAAAAAATTCTCCTTTCTACCTCGAGTGTAAGGGCAGAGGGGGGGGGCAGGGAGTGGCGGAAATTGTGTGCGTAAGTAACAAAAAAACAAAAGCAAATACATGCTTTCATTTTCCCAATAGTACAGAATTTACATGGCCATTATTGACAGCAGAATCAACCTCTGATGTGTGTGGAGGTGACTAAATACTCCCCCTCTCTCCGCTCTGTAAGGAATCAAAACTGTTCTTTTCAGTTAAAAACCTTCAGAAAATTATGTAGTACCCACACCTCATCCTGTTAAAAAAAAAAAAAAAATCAAATAAAATACCCATATTCTCCCTTTTCAACAAACAAGATGCTACAACATCATCATTCTCTCTGTGTCAGCCTGATCTAGTGATCTGGATCAAACCCAGCTGTCTGTAGTAAGACAGAAAATATAAGGCAGAGAATTGCCTGCGCTTTCCTGTTGAGGTTTGAAAGCGGTGACGCAACGTATACTGTGCTTTGAAGAAATTTATCTGTACTTTCACCAGAGTGGCTTGCAATTTTGAAGTCCTACTGAATACAGCTATACTTGCCCTATTGAAAAATAACAGATGTACATCATAGACCTTTGCTTTTCCAGTTTGGTGACAGGGGATTTTTTTTCTTGGACTTAATGGACTGCAAATATTGCCAACCAAGCAATTCGTCTGATGGTCTAAGTGGATATTCCCATTCCAGTATTTCTCAAGTTCCAGCATAGATTTTGTAGAACAGATCCCAAGAGCTGAATATTAGCACAAATTTAAACAGTCCAGCTTCACAGCCATCAACCGCTGCCCGGGTACGAAAACGGCCTTTTCTTTAGCCATGGCTACTCGCCCGCTAATACCCATTTTGCTCCCAACGCAGGCACTACACAGGCATTAATAAAGAGATGGGACCTCGCACTGATGCTCAGAAAACAGATTTTGAAGGGATTATCCAACCAGTGGAAAATTAGTTTTTTCTGACTTCAGTCCGGCATGCCCTCCCCACGCATCCACTGCAATGTTAAGAGTCAACATCTCTGCCCAGATTTATTCTCCAAAGTCCAGGGGATTTCAGTGGGTAACTCCTATGGGAATGTTAATAGCGTAAGCCTTGACACCGCTGTGTCCTGACAGCATCGGGTTTCTCTAGCCTCCTGAAACACCTATTTTGCCTTAAGTGTTGTCTCAAGATTAGATTGATTAGCAAGATTAGCAACAGATGTTTAGATGATGTTTTGCTATTCAGAGCAGGTAGAAAGGATGACTACGAAGAGCTGGCAGGGCTCCCCATGAAGAGAAGCAGCCAGCCTCACACTCTCATACACCAATGTGCCACAGCGTATCTTGACAGCAGTGGCACTCTAACCTTTTGCACCTCATTTTCCATAGGTTGGGAAGTAGCAGGCCATTAGCAGCACGCTCATGTGAATCGCTAACTCACTCCAAACGAAACCTGGAGGTTTGCTGCCAGCCGCCGGGCTGTACCGCAGGGGCTGATGTGACAAGGGGACATCTTTTACGTAGCCCAGATGTAAAACAATGGCCCAGATGTAAAGCAGTGGAGTTCCTGGAAGGCACTCGAGGAAGTATTCCCACGAGGAAATCTTATTTAATATGGACAAGTAGTGACACCTGATTAAGGACATAGAATCA
>NW_010225578.1:0-2708 GCF_000690775.1 Eurypyga helias | reverse complement strand
GAGCCCGCCGGTGCTCCAGAAAGAATCACAGGACACCCACCCCACCCCCCCTTTATCCCCCACCCGAAAAGGGGGGTGGTGGGGAAATCAGAGCAGGCTAATTACCGCAGTCCACTCACCTAGGTGAAATCCCAACTAAAAAAGAAATAATGCAGTGCTGCTGGGCTTAAGGGATTTTTTTTCCTCCTGTTCTTTGAAATATAAAAGTAGGAGGAGAGTAAAAGGGAAAAAAAAATCCTCATCCACGGTCTAAGAGAGCAGTGGGTGAGCTGGAGACAAATACCTAATGTTTGCAAAGCTCTGATTTTTTGTTCCAATGGGAAACCAAAATCACGAAGAAACGTTGATTTTTTTCTTTTTTTTTTTTTTAAGTAAAGTAAATAAAATCGGGAAATCAGCGCCGCGTTAGTTTATAGAGAGGTAGACGGTAACACTGGTCTTGGGGGGCTTGTTAGTACAGCATTATAGCTCGAGGACAAATACCTAATGTTTGCAAAGCTCTGATTTTTTGTTCCAATGGGAAACCAAAATCACGAAGAAACGTTGATTTTTTTCTTTTTTTTTTTTTTAAGTAAAGTAAATAAAATCGGGAAATCAGCGCCGCGTTAGTTTATAGAGAGGTAGACGGTAACACTGGTCTTGGGGGGCTTGTTAGTACAGCATTATAGCTCGAGGGGTCAAAAAGTTGAGGGTCAAAAGTTTACGCTGTGCTCAGTCTTGTCTTGTGTATAACCCTGATAGACTGATGTCAGTGTGAAAAAAAAAAAAAGAGAGAGAAAAAGAAAGCGGGGAGGGGGGCGAGGTGGGAGGAAGAGTCTGTGCTTACGGGCAGAGATGGAGGAAGATGAGAGCGAGGTGGGAGCGACCTTCAGCCGCAAACCGGAGAGGCAGGGGGACAAAACCGGAGGATTTGGGGTGGGATGGCGGTAGAAAAAAAAAGGTAGATTGATTTGGGTCTCCCGTGAGGAAACGCCGAGCGACTTCTTAGTATTTTTCTAAGATAACCCCTGAAACGCTATTTGGAGTCGAATTAACAGAATATAGGGGGAAATGCATTTATTAAATCCAATTACGTGAAGGTCCCTCTAGGATATTAACGCGAGCAGTTAAAAAATAATTTTCATTCCAGCGTCAATTTTGTTTGGATAGGGTTTAAATTATGCTGGGGAAGAAAAAAAAAAAAAAAAAAAGGTCTGACACGGTTGGTGAAAATGTGTTCTAACAACTTGACTTGGAAACACTTCCAAAACCCTTGGAGAGGTGCCTGCCTCTCCCTCCTCCGGGCGCCGGAGCCCCAGCGCCGAACAGTTTTTAATCCGTACAGGGTGTGAGGGCAAATACTCCTCCTCCAAAATTAAAGAATCGTACGAAATAGCGTTGCTGATTTACGGTTTGCATTTCCACCTCAATCGTAGGAAATCTCGAATAATGATACATAGGCAAAATCAGTGGAGTGATGGCTTTAAAAAAACCGATATATGTATTTAAAGGTACTTTTAAGTGGCCGTTTCAGCGCTCGGTCCGGTTAAAGCAGCCAATTTTGTTTTGCTTTGGCTTTCCGTCGGAATTTGAATGAAATGTTTTATATTTCTTCCTTGAAATGTGACTCCACTCTGGTCATTGCAACAGTTTAATGAACTGATATAATAAATATTTCCCTTGGCATTTCAAAGTTATTTCTACACTGCCAGACTTTGAACCCTCCAAACTCCAAATATTATTTGCACTGGGACTGGGGAAGATCTTTTCAATAGCTGCTTAAGCAAACAGTCGTGGCAAGGCAAACTCTTCTGGAGAAAAAAAAAAAAGAGAGAGCCCTGCAAATTTGCCTTTTTTTTTCCCCTCTCGGCTTTTAAATATTTTCGGTGACTAAATACTTATAACAAGGGTCATTTTTCTTGGAAGAGAAAGAGAGAATATTAGAGCCCTGGGAAAGGCATTCTGGAAAATCCATTTGCTTTCCCGGTGCGGATATATTCATGGAGTAGCTGAAATTCAAGAGAACGTTAAGCGTTTTGTTTCGCGTGATAAGGCTCGGGTTTAATTAATTGCCATGAATTTGCTTGGTATTTATAAAATATCACTATATAAGGGCTACCGTTTAGTTGTAACTTGGGTGATCCATCTCTTCGCCCTTGTAATTACTACACTTATCTCTCTAGAACAGTCATTTCTACTCCAGGTTTATAGAACAGGTAATGGATAATAAAGGCCATTTGTTTTCGGGATATTAAAACAAGCAGGTATAATTTCACAGCAATAAAATAAAATAAAAAAACACCCCACCTCCCAACTTTCCGTATAATATTCACTCCTCCATCGTAACGTTTAACTTTCAATTTAGGGACGCGAGGCTGCGTGTTCATTTGAAGAGATGTAAGGAGGGAGGGAGGAGAGGAGAGGGGGAGGAAATTAAAGGTATCATTTTCAACGATATTTCTAATTTATCTCCCTTGCTCGGGACGTACTCGGCTTGGCCCGGGGGTCCCGAGCTCTCAGCCAGGCGCTGCAAACACAATTCCGGGTGGGTTTTCCTTTTATTATCGTTATTATTATTATTTTCCTTGCCGGACAATCAATTAAATGCGCCTTTTTAAACCCGTTTTACTTTCCAAACGACCGTTTTAACGCGGGGAGAACCGAAGGGTTGGAGCTGGTGGTGTAAAGACGGAGATAAATGGTGAATCCCCGCAGCCCCCTCGCTGGGA
>NW_010225577.1:14349-20191 GCF_000690775.1 Eurypyga helias | reverse complement strand
ACGCCCCCGGCGCAGGGTCGGGGTGCAAGCCGGATGTACCCGGAGGGGGATGTTACCTCAGTACATATACACACGTATTCCTGTATTCACAGGCTTACCTGAGTAAATTCTGAAGTAGAGTTAAATAGAGTAGGACCACAGAGCATGGTAGAGGGCCTTGTTCGCTCTACGGAAAAGGATAGGGCAGGGACGAGGCAAAAGGAAATCGAGGATGAGGCAGCCCCCACGGTGGCTTCATGAGTGACACCAGCAGTCAGCAGCTCCTGGGAGTTTCCTCTCTGGAAAAGATCCTGGGAGCTTTCATGCCTGTAAAAGGGTAGAGTGATATGACAAGCAAAGAATAATTCATCCGTCCTGCAGATTACAGCCTGAACAAGTTGGGGTTTGTCCACTCGCTTTCGCGTAGCCCTATGATTGACCAACTCTTTACTTAGGACATGAGCAGAATTTCGCAGTGGACTTCCATGGGGTTAACCACTGTCCCACAGTATGTAGAACTTGACACTGAAGATACGTTATTTTCAGTATCAGCTGATCATAAAATTAGTTTTTACAATGGCTGGGCAACTGAAACACTCTTGTTACTGTTATCATTACTTTGGAACTGCTAAAAATTCAAACCAGAACATGTTGGGATTTTAACTGCAGGGTTTGTGTAATTCAGTGTTTAATAAAATACAGGGATTCTTAAATGAGTCTTAGTGGTGAATGTATTTTTCTGCTTTCATCTATTTTTCAAATACTGATGAAATTCATCTTTGTCCCATGTTTTTGCCTCCTTATTTCTTTCACTCAGCAATAAATTTTGCTTTGGCTTTGTAATGTCCCAGATGTTCTTCTCCCTTGAGCATAAGCTGCCCCACATTTTCCATGGGATAAGAGAAGTTATTAATATAGAAGTGAACACCTGACCTTGTCCTGTGATAACTTGTTCATGTTGCCATATCCGGTGTGTAAGTATTCATGATAAAGCCTTTCTGGTAATTGCTGGAAGTTGAAATTAGAAAACCCCAACCTTGATACAAGGTACAACTTTCTAGCAATTAATGAGTGCAATTTAAATACCAGAATGGCCGACCTGGGAAGGTGAAATCTGAGAAACGTGTGGGGTTTTTTTGTATCTCTCAATCCCAAGCTTTCAAAAAACAAAGCTCTAACGTGGCTGAAAGAAAAATCTGTGTGTGCCATGTGTGAGTGCATATTCATTGTGTGTCATGCTAAAAGATTACAGTAACCCTTTCTGGCCTGAAAATTTGGGACTGTTTGAATGACCAGTATCTCCTGCTTTCTTCTGGGTATTGGGGACAGTAAAAATGGCACATGGTGCTTGGTACCTGAAGGCACATGAAGACAGTAGCTATAGGCTACTCTTAGATTTTAGAGCTGAAGGAGGTTTCCTGCATAGTCAGCAAGAAATTTCTTCCTTCTTCCCCTCAGATGTCACTGGCGAGTTGTATTATTTTTTGTTTGCTTGCTATGTTTTTTAATTTATTATGGCTTTCTTGCAGCCCTCAAGAAGAGAGGAGAGGAGAACAACTGGAGGGAAAAATGACTCCAAGATTATTTTGTGTGTAGAAAATGTACTTGGATGACCTAGTCACAAGGTCTGGGCTTGGGAAAGATTTTGCTTCCAGGTGAGATTGGTAGACGCCTTGCCTACATTTGCCTTTCCCTTCACTATGGGAGGTGGTTTGCCAGCTGGACTCTGAAAAACTCACCTGACCAGCATTCAGTGCAGCTGTCTTGGGTATGAGAACTTGGGGGTTCTCATTCTTCAGTAGTGGTACACAGTCAATTTGACTAAATTCTGTTAGTGTTCAGATGAGTAAAGTCAGAATAATCTACAGAACATCTAGGTTAAATTTATTGGTCTGTGATACACAGGTGACCTATTGGCCCTTGCTGGCGTTATGCTTAAGAAAGTGATTCAAGACAGCTGAGAGGGCTCGGAGAAAAAAGTAGAAGAGGATGAACCAGCTTTCTGGTTTATAACCGTTACAGGCAGATGAGAACTCAACTTTCCTTAGCCAATTTAAATACCACAAAGTGAAGACATTGAAGTATTCACCAAAGAGGGGTTTTGTCTGCAGGCACTTCCAGCTGTTTTGTAAATATATTCTTCCCATTATTGGCTGGCTATCATCACCTAATTTATTTTCCTGCTTAAGGTAGAGGAATGTGAAATGGAAAAGAACCCTTTTTACAGATTCACACCGCTATTTCTGAGTAAGTGCTAATACA
This sequence comes from Eurypyga helias, assembly GCF_000690775.1. Classification (NCBI taxonomy): domain Eukaryota; kingdom Metazoa; phylum Chordata; class Aves; order Eurypygiformes; family Eurypygidae; genus Eurypyga; species Eurypyga helias. The sequence continues at coordinate 17,950 of NW_010225577.1, read as the reverse complement.
CATTCATATTCTTGGGTACAGGTTTATTTTGGAGTTGTTAGATGTACAAAGCAATTATACAGTGCTCTTTATGTTGAACTGCATACCTTTAGTATATTTTTATTTGGGTAAATCACATGGGTTTGGATTTAATGTAGTGAAGTGCATGCATCCACAGCAGAATTTGCTATGGTGTGTTTTATTTAAGTGTTATATTTAAATGCTATTTAAGTGTTTATTTAAATGCTATAACTTATTATATGAAACAGTAGTATTTTTAATTCTTGGTAAAGCAGGGAGGGTGATTAGTAGAACTGTCATCTTAGACTTTCAGAGAGCAGACCTTGGCCTGTTTGGGAACTGGTTAACAGTGTCCCTTGGGAGGACAAAAGGACTTTGTCCCTGAAGGGCAAAGGGGTCCAGGAAGGCTGGACAATCTTCAAAAAGAAAATCCTTAGGGTGCAGGAGCAGGCTGTCCCCATGTGCTGGAAGATGAGCCGGTAGGGAAGAAGAACTGCATGGCTAAACAGAGAGCTTTGGCTGGAACTCGGGAAGAAAAGGAGAGTTTATGGCTTTTGAAAGACAGGGCAGGCCACTCAGGAAGATGACAAAGATGTCATGAGGCTATGCAGGGGTAAGATTAGAAAAGTCAAAAGCCCAACTAGAACTTAATTTGGCTACTATTGTAAAAGACAATAAAAGTGTTTCTATAATCCAGCACAGTACATTAACAACAAAAGGAGGGCTAAGGACAATCTCCATCCCTTATTGAACGGGGGAGGGAAACACAGTAACAGAGGACAAGAAAAATGCTGAGGTACTTAATGCCTTCTTTGCCTCAGTCTTTAGTTATAAGACCAGTTGTTCTCCAGATACCCAGCCCCAGAACTGGAAGAAAGGGATGGGGAGCAGAATGAACCCCCCATAATCCAAGAAGATATTGTTAGCAACCTGCTACACCATGTAGACACACACAAGTCTATGGGGCAGGATAGGATCCACCCAAAGGTGCTGAGGGAGCTGGTGGAACTGCTCACCCAACCACTTCCCACCATTTATCAGCAGTCCTGGCTAACTGGGGAGGTCCCAGTGGAATGGAGGTTAGCAAATGTGGCACCCATCTACAAGAAGGGGCAGAAGGAGAATACAAGGAACTACGGTCCTGTCAGCCTGACCTTGGAGCTGGGGAAGGTTATGGAGCAGATCATCTTGTGAGCCATCACGTGGCACATACAGGGCGACCAGTCAATCGTGCCCAGCCAGCATGGGTTTGTGAAAGGCAGGTCCTGCTCAACTAACCTGATCTCCTTCTATGACAAGGTGACCTGCTTAGTGGGTGAGGGAGAGGCTGTGGATCATGTCTACAAGGACTTCAGTAAAGCCTTTGACACTATTTCCCACAGCATTCTCCTGGAGAAATTGGCTGCTCATGGCTTGGATGGGCGTACGCTCTGCTGGGTTAAAAAATGGCTGGATGGCTGGGCCCAAAGAGTTGTGGTTAATGGAGTTAAGTCCCATTGGTCACAAGTGGTGTTCCGCAGGGCTCAGTATTGTGGCCAATTCTCTTCAACATCTTTATCCATGTCCTGGACTTGGCAGTGCTGGGTTGACATTTGGACCCGATGATCTTAAAAGTCTTTTCCAACCAAAACAATTTTATGATTCAATGATAACCACATAAACTACATTATTCTTCTAGTGGGTACATACTACATATTCTTCTATGTCCTATTTACTTCTCTGCTTACATCAATTTCTCTACTTTCGTGCAAATAAAACCAAGCCCCATAAGTAACTTCTCATTTGTAAACCCTTTTCTGACTTGATAGTACTAATAGAGATAACTTGAATTCTGTGTAAGCAATAAAAATGGCAAGAGCAAAGCCATAGCTAAGGCCACTAGGCACAGGCCTCTGTGCACAGCTGCTATTGATGCATAAACCAAAAGTTTACAATACAAGGAAAAGGACATTTTAAGGCACAGTTACAAAAGAAGGCCTGGTTCAAAATCCCACCTTTTATACTTCCTAGGTGGCATAGGCAAATTACTTTGGTCTGTATGTCCATGAGGACAGCCTTTCGGCCACTGAGGGATAAGAATCAATCTGTTCATTGTACGTGTTCTGACACAATCAAATAGCAAAAAAAAAAAAAAAGTCCAAGAAAAACCTGGCTTTGGTTTAGCGTATAGTACATCCCTCAGTGCCACCTTCAATACTGCAGTGCTGTAATAACATCAGTAAGCTCTCAGAATTTAAATAAGATATTACAGTGATGTATACACTAGCCTTTCTTACTTAAATCTTTCTGCCCTTTTTCAACCTTGCAATCCAGTGAGCTTGTGCTTCCCCAGGACTCTTCAACTCTTTCTTTATTTTGACTCCGTTTCCTTAGTCCCTGTCAGGAAATAGTTTAGCCACACTTGACAACTGAACTAATTCTGACTGAAGTTAACAAATGAATAATGTATTAGATAGATGGCTGTCTTCAGAGGAATTTGCAACTCCGAGGCAGTGTCTTGCTGCATTATTGCCTACAGTGCTCTAGCATTACCTTAATCTGGAGAAGGGAGTATCTAGCTGCCTGTATCCTTTTGAAGCCTGTCTTTAGTTCAAGCAGATGAAATATGAACTGTGTGGCTTATTTTATTTTTGTGGTCTTTTATAGCACATAATTCAGGCTGCATCTTGAGGTAGAAAAATTCTTTGGTGTGTATATATGCAGAACCTTTATGTTTTGAGGTTCCCTAACTGTAAAACTGACTATAGGTTTCACTGAACTTCAGAAACAGAACTTTAACTACATGTACATTTCACTACATATATGCATATCTATATCTTTACATATATTTAATGTATATGTGCATATATAGATGCACACATATATGTATACACGCATAGATATTTCTGGGATATCCTAAAAATATAAATTGGGTAAGAACTGAAAAAAAAAAAAGAAAAGATCTTTTTGCATTTGTGGAGTTCTGAAATAACTCTGAATATCACAGACAAAATCCTTATTTTTCAATATAATGGAATTTGGCATTTTAGCAAACATGTTACAGCCTTCACATCCCTGTCGAATGTACCATTTTGCTGCAGCTGCATGCCCCTCCTCCCCCCCTGTCCTTTAAGACTCCTACTGTATTTGAGATACTTCAAGAAAATTCACTTGTAACAACACCTGTGATTTCTATAGCAGAAAACATGCAGTTGGGCAACTCTGAGAAGAAAACTGAATTTTCAGATAGATGTTGAGCTCTGGTCTTGTCTGCTCACTCTCAAGCTTCTTTTCCTTGTATTTCCTTCTACCATGCAGCTCAGGAGGTTGGGGTGGAATTGTAACTTATGCTGGGAAAGTGATTAATGCCTAACAGCAAAGGCAGGGTGTGCGTCTGTCTGTGTGGGTATAAAAAGTGCATGATGGAGCAATTAACTGTAAGTGCTGCTTCAGGCAATGAAGATGCTGCTGTTCATGAAGGGATCAGCGTGTCTTTCTCTTTAGTTAGTTGTGAATTTCACATTGTTTTTATCTTTTTTTGTGTTGAAATCTAGGTACCAGCAATGATATTACCAGTGAAAAACCATATCCATTGTATCATCAAGAATAAATTAATTCTAGG
>NW_010225577.1:0-14331 GCF_000690775.1 Eurypyga helias | reverse complement strand
GGTGCCTCCCACAACTAGAATTAGAGGAAATCTGCACCGAGGCACCAGCAGCGAGGCCGTTATCTTCTCCGCAGATTGTAGCAAGCTCTTGGCAAGCTTGCCTGTTCACTGAGGTTGAGAATTTCAGAAAGGAAATTCTGAGGCATTGAAAGGCCCACAAGAGCTATCCTCAGGATGCTGAAACATTTCACTGTCTGTAACTACTTGATAAATTAAATCTAGATGTTTGATTTTTCATATATCATGGGATTTGCATCCACAGAAGGCTTGATATCTCCAAGTTTGTGTTTCTCCTTCCTTAATATCCTCTCCTTTTCCCCAGTAAGGACATAATCTACATGTAGTAGGAGAGTTCGAAGGTTGCACAATGTGCTAATTTTAACTGCCTCCCATGAAATATTACTAAAGCAACTTCACTGAGCCAGGTTCCCCACTTCTTATTACTTGCCTTTGTAAAGTTTGGTCCATGTAAAAAGCTAACATAATGATATTCCAGGCCCAAACACATTGATTTGCTTTCCTCAGTGGGACTCAAAATACAAAAATAGTATTGTTAAAAACAAACAAAAAAAAAGAAATCTTGCCTTTGGGGACAGGTTAAGTTGCCTCTAAGCTCCTCGGGTTCTACGTAGGGCTTGTCTTCCTTCAGAAAGATTGAGATTTCAATACAACAGGCAGATGAATAATACAGAGCATCAGTATTGTTGATGCCCATGAAAGAGAAAAGTTGTTGCTTAGTCTACAGTCTTTAAGATCATGCTTGAAAGGTCTGTGAGGCTGGCTGGTCTTGATGGATGAGGATTCTGGGTATATGACAGCAGCTTGATAGCAGATGCAGCAGTCAGACAAGGAAGAGACTAAGGAGTAAGAAAGACGATAGGGCTGTGAAGAGTTTACACTTGTATGGTGAAATTACACTTGAGAGAAAGAAATAAGATTATTATCTATTATACTCCAAGTAGTGAGGCAAAGCTGGTATCCGAGGCATCAGGAGAAAAGAAGGCAATAGAGAGATTAAAAAAATCTGATGCTTATACTGCATGGTGGAAAAGCTTTGTGGTCAGCAGTGAAAGCTGCCAAGCTACAAGACGTCCAGGCAAAGCAGCAACAAGAGAGGATCAGATCATAGACAGAATTGAATGCCAGTGGAATTAGAAATGCCGAGATCCTTTCATATTTCCATGTTTTCATTAGCTTCTGAACAAGCTACCAAAATCAAAAAGAAAGTAAAAGGTAAACTGAAAAGAAATTAAATACAGACTGTTGAATCATTTAAGATTATTTCCGTCAGCATTTTAGGCCAAAGTCTGGGTTATTCATTGTATGGAAGCCTCAAAAATTGCCCTAACACAAGAAGGTACAAGAATGGAAAAGTTTCACTGTTCTCTTCCTTACTGTGAAGAAAATTGTGGAACAGATGTGAGTCTGACAGACTCATATACTAAATCCATGTGATTAAACTCAGACCTTATGTTCCAGCAACTACACCGGTGTGCTCCCAATGTCTGGGACCATTTCTGGGCGTGCTGAGCACATCCATTTACTAGCACAGATGCCGCCTATGTATTGTACAACTAGCACATATCTGTGTATTCATGGTCATAGCTTTCTAAAAACTACTAGATCCGCACTTTTTGTAATAATGGGTATTAATATACTGGTTTTACTCATCAGGCTTTCTAATTTTGAAGCTTAGAGCTGATTTGAAGTTGCCCTATTTTAGAGCCACACATGTATGTTAGCATATTTTTCCCACCACCACTGTTAATTTAGGCTGTCAGGTACTGTCACAAACTGTGAGATCTCACAGGTACTTGTCGTGTCTGGAAACTTTATCCATAGCAGCACAAGTGGGGGTGGAAATTGCAACAAAGGTAATTGTCATGTATCTTGATCTTCAGGCAATGGAGGTTGCTCTTAGGAGTGATTTCCCTTGGGTGAGAATGGGGAAGGTAGGAGTTGGAGCCTGTGGTGCTGACGGCGCAATCTGAATGGTTTTTGACATGGTGAGTAGGGCTGCAGCAGCAGTGGCAGCATAGAACTTGCAATGTGTAAGAGGAAATACAGCCTATCAGCCATACATGGGGCACAAACAAGCTGGAGAAGAGATTATGGGAGGCAACCATATAAAGAAAGGAGTTTTAAAATCATACAACGGTTTGGGTTGGAAGGGACCTTAAAGACCATCTAGTTCCAACCCCCCTTGCCATGGGCAGGGACACCTTCCACTAGACCAGGTTGCTCAAAGCCCCGTCCAGCCTGGCCTTGAACACTTCCAGGGATGGGGCATCCACAGCTTCTCTGGGCAACCTGTTCCAGTGCCTCACCACCCTCTCAGGGAAGAATTTTTTCCTGATATCTAAATCTCCCTGCTTTCAATTTAAACCTGCTAGCCCCTGTCCTGTCACTACCTGCCCTTGTAAAAAGTCCCCCTCCATTCATTTCCCATTTCGTTCCCCAAATGAAAGTTTTATGAGGTGTTTTCTTTAGCCTTATAATGACTTTTTTCCAGTACTTCTTACTATGCTTTTCCTGCTCTATGTTATGGTCTGGACCTTGCCATCACCCCAGATGATACTGCGCTTCGCCTGCTCATGGTTTCTATATTAAAAATGTTTCTCACTTGATGTTAGCCTGCATTCTGGGACACCCATATACACACAGATATCTCAGTATTTTTAGTTATAGGACCTCTGGAACTAAAAACAAAACACTGTTGTCTCTTGCAGGCCAACAACGGTGAGGTCTTTGAAAAATTAGATTTGAAGCCTCAAACTTCTTGTGGCAGGGCTGACTGCAGCTTTGCTGCTTTCACCTCCTGATGGCAAGGCCTGCAGGGATGTTTAAGAGAAAGAAAAGGTTTCAAGTAATCTCACTGCTGCTCTGTATTACTGAATTTTTATTTCTGATGTTGCATTTGAGGTTAGACATAATGTGGTCCTTTGTGTATGAAACTGGTAACTACCCAAGCTTTACATTTAAAAATATTTTAAATCAGTTAAAGATCTCTGGTATTCTCAACAGTCCCAAGACTGTTTTATCTTCACAAACCTAATTAATAAACAGTTGGCAGCAGAAAATTTAAATATAATTAAAAGTCATGAACCAGTATGGTTAAAATGGTTGTTTTCTTCCCTCTTTGCTTTGATATGTTTGTCCTGCATGAATCTTTACAGACTGCTTTATTATAGGAAGTATTCTAAGCTCCTGTGAATGTTATCCTAAACAGAGGCCCCAGTGAGAATGCTGCTTAGTGAAAGAACATTTCCATCCTTTCCTGGGTTTGCATTAGTGATGATGAGTTGCAGAGCTCTTGCCAGAAAGATAAGGCTATCATTTCTTTGCTGTTGCCACTCATTATAGTCACAGCTGCTTGGTGATGTGCCAAGAATAGTTCAGGGATTAGCGGGAGCTGGGCCTATGGGTACACCTGTGTGTTCATGCTGATTTTATGAAACTAGTGGACTTGGAAGTGTAATTCACATGTATTATGAAGTATGTGCAAATCTGTATCCTTCGTACTGGCAATTTACACAGAGATGTAGGTCTGAAAAGTGTGGTAACTCCTCTAATGCAGAACACTCAATTAGCAAGCTATGCCTACGCCAGTATGTGGAGAGACAATTTTTTTTTTCTTCCCCTTGTACTGTCCCATATATTGTATTTTTTCCTAGTTAACCTTCTCCAGAGAGAATCTGTAGGGGAGCCTCTTCCCTTTCCTCTTTGTTCTTTTCTAACTCCGGGCAACCCCTGCCTCTCCCCCTGGACTAACAGTGAGAACCCTGGCTTAATCGAAGCAGCTCTGTGTTCTGAAAACATCAATGCACACCAAAGTCTAAGCTGAGCCTCCTAGACACCATATGGGCTCATACATAGATGCCTGTGGGATCTGATGCTCTCAAAATTCAGCATTACAAATGGCTTATCTACATAAAATATCTGGAAATGAGAGCAAACAATGACTAGTGAATGAACTGTTCAGAAGGGAAAAGTTAATGACCAGTGCTTGATAGCATATTACCCTGATAAATTGGAAGGCTTGAAAATAAAGAGTCCATGGGTGATTTTACAAGCGGGAACAAACAGAAATAACTGGAGTCTTCAACAACCGTAGCTTCTGCCTCAGAGTTTCACTGCAATATTTGATCCACCTTCCCCTGATATCTTAGTCTACCAAATTAGAAGCATTATTAAGAGGGATGATGTTAGCTTGTCAGAGAAGGGGGCCTAAAAGGGCATACTACACTATAGTTCCTTGTAGGCTTTTAGACCCAGGTCTTCATTCTCAACCTGAAAAATTCTACTGTTCCTTAGGCTTCTTATTTTAATGCGAATTTAGTGTTTTGCAGGGCAGGTAGAACATAATCACTTCAAAATGAGCAAACAAATTTCAGGGATAATATTTAGCAGAAATTTAATGTTTCCTAAGCTTCAAACTTTGGGGAGCTGGGACTGCCTCTCCAATGGCACAGATATCTTCCTAAGGGTCAGACTTCTTCTGTCAAAAAGAATGAGCCAAACTCTGCTAACTGGCTTTATAAAACTCTGAGCTCTAGGAATTCTGCTGCTGTGGACATTTTTACAGAGCTTTTTATTTCCCAGGCAAAACCTCATTTGCATTGTGGTATTGTTATGTGTTTTCCTTTGATGTCCTACTTTGGATTTCTATGACTGAGTGCTATTTTTTTTTCCTTGCAAATCTACATTGCCCCAGGATATGAGAGGTTTGTTTGAACTCGTTTAATTGGCCAGTGATGTGAAAAATGATCATTTTCTATATTGAAAATGAGTTCAAGTAACCCCTTCTTGGAGTCCTTACTACCTACTGTGCCTTTCCATGCATTTCTACTGACTCACGATTATCTTGTCTGGAAGGAGAATGAACACTTCTAATCTCTTCCAGGATTGCAGGCATTGATTTTGAGTTTATAAGACAACACCATAAAAAAAAAAAAATCAGAAGATAATTACCCATGCTCTTCAGTGTTCTTATTTCAGTGAAAATGATACAATTCTAATTAAAGAAGATAATCCCAATAGATATGATATGCCTAAGAATAAAAATAAGCTTGCTTTTCTGCATTTGCTTTCATGGTGATTTATAGTATAAACTCAGTGAGGTTCTCTCTTATTTATGCAGAGGCTTTATTTTATGGGGCATTTTTGGACAAGAATAAAAATTTTTTTTTTATCCTTTGAAAAGCCTGGATGCAAGAATCTAACCTGAAGTATACAAAAGCTGCGTGGCTGATCTTCAAAAATAATATGCTTTAATAAAATATTTTTATTAGCATTTATGACATGTTAGAATTGTCGATTTGTAGAATGTTAGAGGAGGAAATTAAAATTGTATAAATTATAAATTCAGAATAAATTGCCAAATTTAAACACATTAAGCTATAAACTGTTTCTCTTATCAACACAGTTGTGTTTCCCAGCCGGCTCTTTTGTCCTGTCCTACTGCAGTCCTTCCCTGTAACATTTTACTGTACTCGCAGTTGCCAAGCCCCGCAACCAGAGGTTGCATATCTCCTTTTAGTCCTATTTAAAAGGAACTTGTCTGTACCTTGAAGATGGGGATGTTATCTTGAGACTGAGGAAGAGATGGTAATTTACTTAGCTTCTGCGCTGTTCAGAATGATCAGCTCCTGCTTTTCTTCCCCCATCCTTCTCAGCTCCCAATTTAAACAGTGTAAATTTTTTTTAAATTAAATAAACCTGGTACAGCTGGTCTATATGATCCTAAATGGTTTAACCCATGTGCTTAGGGAGGAGTGGACACATATATTTGCTGTTGGAACTCAGGTAGCAGTGCTTTAAGCTCATTACTGACGACTGAAACTTGCAATTGCTAAGTGATAGGGCCCTTATGAGGCACGTGGGTATATGTGTTATTGTACAATTGCTGTCTTGTTTGTGATTACTATGCCTTTGAACTCGTATGCTTCTATTGAAAATCATAATTAATCTTACTTCTTGTTCTTCAGTGCAGATGTTGATTTCAATAACTGATTTACCAATTTCTATACTTCTGCACGCTTCTCTTTAAGTTAATATCACAGGTATTATAAAACTGTTTTGTAAGAAATGTGACCATGTTTCACTGTGTATTTTTAGATTTCTGTAAGGCATGTTAGCTGTAGGAAAAAAGTCATAAGCAAAACAGTGATGGACAAGTCTGAGAAAAATAAATTATTCCTAACTTCTGAAATCTATTGAGAACTTATGCTATTTCTCTACACAGTGTAGAGCTGAAGTATTAAGATGACAGGGATGGCTAGTGTTTATCACCCTAAATTTTACCTTTTATAACTCATCAAAGTAATTTCGGTTATACGTATTTGGTCAGTTCTACTGTTTTTGGTGGTCTTGAATGTAATCCCCTTGTGAGAGGTGGCTACTGCCTGGTTGCCATGCAAAGGCATGCATCAAAGATGTTATTTTAGAGTGGTTAGTATAGTTCTGCAAATGTTCTGTGTAATAGAATTAACTTGTCATGCTTGGGCTTTCCAAAGTGAAATTCCAGATTGAAACTGAGACTATCATTTGCATCACATCATGGGCCGTGCAAGAAAATAATCACAAAGAAAAAAGAACAGACAGACTGCGTTCCAGGCATGTTATGCTGTCTGCTTCTATTTTAGAGTGGATGTGCACCATAGGTATGCAGACTGGGAGGGATGTATGCAATATACTGTTTCCATTTCATTTTCTTCTGAAGAAAACCCAGACCTGTAGGTTCAGGTTATCGAATTATTATCTTCATGTTCCATTTCTCAGAGTTTAACAAATAAGAATTAATTCAGAAAACAAACACAAGATTTTTTTTGTCTGTAAATGATGTATTTTTGGAACTATCTAAAAAAATGGTTGCAGTAGATGTATACAAGGCTAGCCTGCAAGTTGTCTTAAGGATGACCCCTTTTCAAATATTCACAGCCTGTGAGCTCTCCTATGTATCCAGCAACAGATTCAGCAGACTTTTTGTATGTAATCCCCAGAAAAACTTTCCAATCTTTAATTTCGATAACCCCTTTACTGATTTCTATACTTCTGTAAGCTTCTCTTTAAGTTCATACCACAGGTAATATGTGTTTGCAATTAAACATATCTGTTTGTGTTCTCACTTCTTCTGTTACCAAGTCTTTTAATTAATCAGAACATATGATTTTGTCTTTGCTTTTTATGTAAGTGCTGCATACTTTCCTGATGTACCACATAAAGTACTTTTTGAAATTGAGTTGGAGGTAAATGAGATGTGAAATGTGACTACAAGTTCACAAAAAGCAGCAGAACACTGATTGTTTTCATATTTTTCCTTGGCTAAAGGGGAAATATGATAAAAGAGCGACCATAGAATACCAGTTCAGTGCAAGCTCACGGTGTGGACAGGTTACATTCACTCTCTTGCATGTTCCGGGATAGATTCCCTCTACAGATGAGCCCTCAGATCAGTTGACAGGAATGATGTTTCATCGATGGATGAATGCATAGCTTAATTAAGGATGCATGTTGTTGGAGCTGACAGGAATGTCAGGCTCTCTGGATTTCCAGAAATACTCTAAGCCTGACAGATATGAAGCCAGCATTGGCTAAGTGTATTCAGACAGTTTTTCACAAAAGATGAGTCATTCCTCTTTCTATTAGTACCATTCCTATGATCAGCATCTGAATTTTCCTTTTGTCTGTGAGATTTTTTTTTTCTTGGTAATGGTTTACAAGTAAGAGACACAGCTGTATATATTATACTACCTAACAAATACTTAAATGCAAGAGTATGCCATGCTTTTGGCATATGCATAGAGTTTTATCTTATTTAGGAAAACTTACTAAAGGCTTAAGTGCTATGAAGGACTTAAATTGAGATGCAAATGTATCTCTTAGAAGAAATTTTGTTATTTTTTGGGCAGAGACACAAGAACTATCAAAGCATGATTAAATCTTGGAAAATATTAATTGTTCTGTAGCTGAGGAAACAGGGAGGTCTTCTAGGTGCTTCATTTAAGTTATATCTTACCCAAACTTTTAAAATGCAGATATCATTATGTGGTGCTGTGAGTAGTTACTCTGGTCTAGTAAATAAAGATATGTTTGGTTTTGGTTTTTTTTTAACATAAAACTGGCATACTGATAAAATCCCTAGTGTGGAAGCAATTTTACGGGGAAGCTATGCTTTAGGAATGTATAGCTATCAGTAGAAATCACCTTTATGCAGACAGCAGTGTGTCAACAAAACAGGCATTGTTTAACTACATCAATTGCATCTTAGTAAATCCACTTTTCTTTCTGGAATTTGTTTCAAGTAGTCATTTAGGTCAGATCTGCACTACAAGGTTTTGCTGGCAATGCTGTTGTTACTTTTATTTAATAGTCAGTAGCCACTGATTTCTTTTAATCTTTTATTCATAATAATCCTTTCCTTTGTATACAGTTACCAATAAAATAGTCTTTCAAGTAAAAGACCCTGGAAGTCTGAGATCTACCTGCTGGAGCAGGAATAGATACTAATGAGCACAGTGAGGGAAATAGACTTATGTCTCATGGGAGATTGTCAGAGAAATTAAATGGACTGGGCATGAGGTTTTAGGCACAGGCAGAGCATAATTGCTGTCCTTGCACAGCACTGAGGAAATGCTTTGAACATTACAGCTAGCACAGAGAAGGGAAATAATCTAAAAGATACCAATCACTCTGGTACTAATCATAATGAAGATAGTTTTCAGAATACTTTGAAGGTAATTGCTGAAATCAAGAATTTTTCTAGGTATGAATGATGGTTGCAAACTAAAGAATTGTGTAATAGTTCAGTTATGTCAATACTAAGTACAGTTTATTACTTACTAGTTCAATGTAAGTTTTCTGCTGATATTAATTTTGATTAAGGATACTAGAACTGAAAGTTGCCATGGCCTAAGTAGGAAAACAGATACACAGAAGGATTCTACCTCTTTTGCTGCAGTTGGTTCTCAAAGTGGCACAAAATCTGTGTGGACAAACCAGAAATTAAAAACTAGTGTAAATAAACATCACACGGGGTTAAAAAAAAAAAAAAAAACCAAACAATTAAAATGCAACATTAAATTCTTCCTGAACCTCCTTGCATTAACCTTATCCATGAGCAACAAGGACTAAATGAGCAGAAAGTGGCAAAGAACAACTACTTCAGTCTTTCCAGTCTTGCTATTTTAGTGAAACAAGGAAAAAAAATTTGGTCTGGATTTGCACTTCTTTCAATCTAGCCTGTAATCAAGGTTCTGGTTTCTTCTTTTACAATAAATAGGATGGGGTTTAGGAGACTTGAATTAAGAGGGACATGTGCATTAATCCAGGGCTTTATCCCCTAATTGGTCAAATATACACATCCTTAATAATAATGCCTCCTCTTTAGCATCTCATAGGTCTTTCAATCTGTTTCCAACATGAAATTTCAGTCTGTAAGATGCCTCTTATTGGTAAGATCTTATTTAAGATCGCTATATAATTATGATTACCCATATTCAGGAGAGGAAAGTCAAATTTGCCTTACAGGAAAATGAAGTACATATCTTAAAAGTGGAGTATGACCTGTGTAGCCTGAAAATGCAGGCTGAAAGACATTGTTTGTTGTCTATGAGTATACTGAGGCGACATAAAAATAGGAGAGGAGGAAAAATAGAATTAAATGAGAGATGGCATATGGACATAGAAGTATAGCCTGTTCATAAATTAATTTAGGCGGGACAGAAAAAGAAGCAGCTATTTAATTAAAAGAAAAATGAGATTCTGGAACAGTCTTCTGAATAGCTGAAGTTCCTGACTGGTTTTAAGATGGTGATGGATGTGCTTGTGGGTATGACTAACAGTGTTACAAAAGGTGGAAGTTTTATTGCTTTCTTCAATTTTCAACCATTCCGTAAACTTTAAGCCAGTTTAAAACTTCATTTGCCAGTTTGGTAATACCTAAAATATCTGTATGTGCTCTGTTGGGTATAGATGCCAATTAGCAAATGCATCAGTTAGTTTGAAACTGTGGTCATTCAATACATGCCAGTTCTACAAGCAACTATTTGTCAATATTAAAAAGGGGGTGTCCTTGGTTTTTGAGTAGTTTGGAGTTTGTAGTATGATAGCACTAGTGAGCAACTAGAATTCAGTTAGTCTCTTCCAACATCTAATTATATTTTGTGTCAGTGATCCAGACTCATCTGGACAAGAGCTAGTCCTTGGGCAAATGCAATTTTCATTCATATCTGGGCATGCTGTCAGTTCAGTGTTGTGGCCTTTTTTTTGTTTGTTTGGGGTTTTTTTCAAGATTTATCTGACACCAAACAAAAATACTGCTCTGCAGATGAGCAGTCACTGCTTTGTGACAGACAGGAGGTACAAAGTGACCCTACAGCTGCCTTAAGAGTAGCATCATGGCACAGGCATGATGCAGAGCTCGCGTAATGACTCTACACTCCTCAGCTACCAGAAGAGAGGGTATTTGGCAGGTAACGAAGGTGTGGTTGTATCATAGTAACTTTGGGCTATTGGCTTGGCCTGCTGCAGCCCTCCACAGCTGGCCTGCTGCAGCCCTCCACAGCTAGCCTGCAGCTTTGGTGCTGTGTTCATGACAGGCATTTAACACTCAGACAATAGTGGGCCTTGCTAACCCTGCCTGTGTTCTTCATTAACATTTAAGGGCTATAACGAGTGAAACAATAAAAATGCTATCCAAGGCATTCAGCTTACATAGAGACCCTATAGTTTTCACCATTAGATGTAAGCTAAATTTTGGAGTGTTGGTGTCAGAGAGTTTGCAGGAAGGAAATTTGTAAGGTAATATTCCCAGTAAGCCTAAACAGAAAGTACTGGATGCAGTGAGAAGAGACGGAAGATGTTAAAAGAAGTCCAAGAAATGAGACATAAAAATTAAGAGATTTTGCAGAATGAATTAAGATAGCATTGGAGGTCTCCCAGATGGGACTTGGAGATGATTTATCAGAGGAGATAAAAACTCTGTTAGCCATGTAGTTGAATTGTCTAAGTGGATGTAGAAGCCAAATCACAGAGCTCTGTCTCTTGAAGAGCAAGACAGATTGATGAGGTGCTCAGTGACCTGACTGTCATGAACCAGAAAGTTTTCCAGGAAATAGAGGAGACATAGAAACTACCAGCCAACTTGGAAAATATTGAGATAAGATGCAGTAAGTAGTGAAGGAACTAAATAATTAGCTCACAAAGAAAGAAAAAGATTTCAGGTCATAGTAGGAGCTAGCTTTCTGGATAAGATATTTTGAATATCCAAAGGACTTGAGTAAGAAAGGGTATTTTTTCATCCTGCTCCTATTTTACACCCTATTCATAATCTGCAGATGGCAGAGGCAAGAAATTGAATTGCCTCAGTTTAAATGATATTATCTTTGAAGAGAAAACTCCTTGTGATGATTATTTGACTGTAATGGAGAAAAAGAGGGATTTCAGTAGACATCTTAAGTGACTCGCCTCGGAGAGTGCTGCAGAATTTACCCACAGGAAAAGAAATCTCATCATCCACAGCTTAAACGAATCTGAAATATGTACCTAGAACTACCCATCCATTTCAGTTGGCCAAGAGACACTTGAGCACTAGACAGAAAGATAAAAGAAGTTTTGTCTGAACTGTTAAAGATATGAGATTATATTTGTTCCTTACATAGCCAAAAGCCTTTGAGGCATTCTAGAGTAGATTGGTAAGGTGCCAATTTCTTGTTCATTGGAATTTAAGGCTAAAGATGAAAAGCCCCAGCAGAAGACAAAACAACTGCCAGTGAGAATACTAAAGGAGAGTGCTTAGTCTGTATGAATACTGATGTGATGTGGCCTTGCTTGTGAGAGTCTGGCAGTTGGTGTTCTTTAATACCTGGACTAGTAATGTATGAAATAGTTGCAAGTCTAGCAAGAAGGAATCCATAATGTTACAACAGTATCTCAGGTTAGGTTCACTAAATTCTTCATTGAACTTGGGGTTCTGAATGACAAATATTTAAGTAGTTAAAACAAAACAAAACAAAAAAGCCATTCTAGCACTTTCCTCAAGTAAACAGAAAAATAAAAGGACACAAATCTGTTAACTACTGTCCCTTTTGATGGCATGCTCAACTGTCAACAGCATGCTAGAATATAATCTCTTACACAGTCTGCTCAACTTCTGAGAGCAGTAAAGAACGAGTATAACCTTGTGAGTGAAAAGAAACTTGGCTAATTTATGTATTGAGCCTTGCCCAAGTTTCCCCTTGTCTCTTACCAGGCAACTCAGATGCATGAACATGTACTTTGTAACCGGATTCAGTAGTTTTGGGCTAGGACTGCAAGGCAGGGGAGGAGACTGCATTAGGCGGGAGCAGGCATTAGGAAGCAATTATGGACTTTATTCAAGATAATGCATGGACTAGTCATCCTTTCTAAAAGCTAAATGGAAGAGACAGTCAAATTACTTTATTCAATAAGATAGCTAAAAACTCAAAATTCTTTGCCTGGGATCCTGTGCCATGAATGTATGAGTGGGAGGAAGTGAAATTCAATTCAAAGAAGAAAACACACTTGGGGCCAAGCTAGTTGCAGCTGTGGTTGTCCATGGTAAGTTAGAAACAGAAGGTAACCAGAAATCAGAAAACAAGAAGGGAAGAAGTCATGAGCATGAATGCATCTTTCATTGCTCAGACATTCCAGGGTTAATGTGTCCTTTCCTTTTTACCCAATGTTTAAAATTACCCCCTTTTAATGCTTGAATTTGAAAAGACTTTATAGTTTCTTGATTTCTTTTTTTTAATATAATGAAGCAGAACTAATTTGGATATGTTTGTGAATTTGTCTGTAGAAATCTGTGCCTTTTACTAAAAACCAAATAAGTGAAACAAATCCAATAGCTGTAGATACGATTAAAGATCAAAATAAAAAAATCAGAAGAATCCAGAAAAACTTTTATCATCTGAAGTCAGACTCCCCGAAAAACTTATTTTGTAGGAAACATTAATAATTCAAAAAATATTAGTGAAAGTTTGCTTTCATGTCAAAAGAAATATTTACATAATATATTTTTCCAAGCATAGCAATAGAAATGCACAATGTTGCTTAGCATCTTGGGAACAATCTTTACTTCTGGAAAGTACTGATAGGACTAATCAGTCATTCCTCACTGCCTGTCTAACAGTGTGTTTTAAACCAAGAAAAACTCCTTTCTCTTTTCATCAGCAACCTTCTGGCATGTAGGTTAGAGATCTTAAATTCTGTGTCCCTGCTGTGTCTTTATCTGTTTACAAAGCAGGTATTTTAGCAGCATATATAGAGTCTAGCTAAGATCAAGGTTCTAGATACTGCACAAATGCATTGTAATAATCCATTCACTGAAGAATTTACATTCCTAGAGGTGGAAAGGAGGATATAACATATTTACATGTAATTTATGTATATACATTAGTGGAGCAGCAAAGTGTATTATTTGGCAAGAGTTCTTTTAGATTCACAGTGTATTACAGTTTTATTTCTACATTTGTTAATATTGAAGTACAGTTTGGTTGGGAGAGAGCTGAGCTAAACTGAAGGACAAAAGGAGGATTTAGACTTTGTTTTCCAGGGGAAGCAGAGGGATGGAAGTAAGTGTGAGCAGGGCAACACCTAGGAGCTCAGGGGAAAGATGTCAGCCTTTTGCTGTTCCGCTGGATACACCCCAGTGCTATTTCCACTTTCCTGCCAGCTCTAATAGACTCTTTTACCATTAGATGTGCATGTGGCTGCTAACTGGAACACACTGAAAGCTTTTACATCCTCACAAGCCCTTGTCCACAATGAACAGGGAAGTTGTGCTGGCTTGCTGTTTCTTTCCTGTTACTTTTCTCCCAAAATAATTTCTAATGTAACTTGTGCCTGTACTTAATGACTGAATTACCAAATAGTGTTACACACTTGCAAATGAGAATGCAAGTCCAGCATTTAAAAGTGAGGTGGGAGTGGGACTCATTCACAGGAAAAGCAGTCTCCTAACGTGCTTTTCGTATATTAGAGCAGGGTGGGGGAAAATGTTAGGGAATGCTGCTCTGGAGCCTATAGCGCCTGCTGTTTAAAATGCCTACATTGCTTGCCTCTGAGCTCACAATACAGCTGGCATGCTATCAAATATCCCAAAGGGTATTAGCAGTGGGATTTTAGTAAAAGCCTTGGTTTAATAACCAGTGCTGTTTTTATTTAAAAACCTATCCAGCACTAAGTAGAGGGGAAGAATCTAACAAACCCCCAGTTGTGTCTTTCTCTTCTTTAAGTGTGTACGTGTCTTTATAGAGCAAGGCTTTGCTGATGCAAATGTCGGTCCTGGAGATCATAGAATCATAGAAT
>NW_010225576.1:0-432 GCF_000690775.1 Eurypyga helias | reverse complement strand
GGTATGTGCCTATGGGGGGTGTATATGTGCATATGGGGGGGTATATGTGCATATATACGTGCCTATGTGTCTCTACACGTGTGTACATGTCTGTACAGGTGCCCATATGCCTCCATAGGTGCCTATACGTCTTTACAGGGGCCCACACGTCTCTATAGGTCCCCACACATCTCTATAGGTGTCTATACACCTCCATAGGTGCCCACACACCTCCACAGGTGCCCACATGCCTCTATAGGTGCCGACACGTCTCCATTGGCGCCCTTACGCCTCTATAGGGGCCCACACGCCTCCATAGGTCCCCATACATCCCTATAGATGCCCACACACCTCTATAGGTGCCCATATGCTTCTATAGGATGCCCCACGCTTCTATAGGTGCCCATATGCCTCTCTAGGTCCCCACATGCCTCCATAGGTGCCCACACGCCT
>NW_010225575.1:0-20413 GCF_000690775.1 Eurypyga helias | reverse complement strand
TGCGGGGAGAGCCCGGCTGCCGGCAGCCCCGGGAGCGAGCACACGCTTTGGCTTCTGCAGAGGCCGCAAACAGCCCCCTCGCACGCGGGACAAACAGGTTGTGTGATTCATGCCCGACCCACTCAGCCAACACGCTTTAATGGCACGCGTTTGTTTTTCTCCCCAGACCAGCAGCTTGACTTAAACACTGGACAGCATCCCAAATTATTTTACTTAAACAACTACCAGCCAATTCATAGCTTACTCCCCAAATGCAGAGCACATTGCCATTATTTGTCTTGTATCCACAAATACGTACTTTACACATTAAAAAAAGAAGTTAATCGTATCCCTCTCTCATTTCAAAACTCCGTATTTGTGATTTAACACACCAAAACTAATGCCCGGTAGTGGGCAGGCGGCACTGCCTCCAGCTGCAGGAACACCAGATGGTGCCCAGCAGGGTCAGCAAGGCTCCTTCCCAGCAGCCTCATGCTGGGGTTCTCTGTTTGCGATCACATCAATAGGAAAACCAATTACACATACAGAAAACTCAACTGGATTTATTTTACTGAGCAGTTCAGTTGCTGTAGACCACAAAATACCCGTTTTCAGTCTGAAGTGACTGCAGAAATATCAACTGGTGTCTTATTAAGCTAGTTTAGTTGTAGAAACCCTGGAGCTCTGGATAGATTAATGGCAAATTAGTGCTGAGGATTCATATTAATCAGTTGGACCATCAATATGCATGAGATTAGTACTGTACAGAGAATATGCCACGTCTGATGTCTAGGGATGCGTACGTTTCCAAGTAGTATACACTCGGCAAGATACCTCTTCTGGGAATCATGAATATTTTCCTAGGATTGTCTCTGATCAGATTTCTTTGGAAGGTCTAGAAGGAAACAAAGATCCCACGTGCACAGGGCATGCCTGACCTAGATGGCGTCAACCAACTCCCCACGGCTTAACTGCTCAGTTCCTTGCCCGCAGACCCTTTATGCGCAACAGCACACGGCTCGATTTACTGCTTTTCCAACTTAACATAATCCATAAAGCAGCCCAGTGTAGACTCTTCTGTTCAGTACACTGATACAATCTTACTGCAAGTCCTCTTAATTGCCTTACAAAACACATTGGCTTCTCAAAAACAACCCTACCAGTACATCTGTAATGAGCTGTATCTCCTCAAGAGAGGGGAAACTTCAGTATTAATGGTAGATGAGAAAAAGAAACATCCACAGATCTGTCACTTTTTTTTCAGAAAGTAGTTTGAAATAACTATTTTTTTCCCCCATAAATAAGTACTTTCGTACCTGGGGAGTGGTAAGGTGAGCGAGAGTGGGACTGGCCCAGAACCAAACAACTGTCGATCATGTTGGGCTGTCAGCTCTTCCACAGGAGAAGATGAAATTTGCACATTTCAGTCCCATAATTAACAGGAATCCAACATTACTTCCAATAATGAGTTTCTATTGGCTTAATTTATTCCCTGTTTGATCCAATTAGTGTGTGTGGAATAATTACTATCAATTACACTAACAGCACACTCCTCCTCTCACACATGCATTTGTGAGAAAAAAAGTTTCGTACAAACTTTGTTTTCCCCCTCTTAAAGTCAGCTGCCTTCCGCGTACCTCCTCAGGTGATCCTCCTACACCCATGACAGAAAACACACCAGAACGGCTGTAGTAGGATAAACCATGTTGGGATAACGACTTTATAATTACCAGCAGTGTGGATACGGTTCTGGAGTAACAAGAAGAGTTTTTTTCTAATTAAAAGCGAACAGCTGTACAAAGTGCTACTCTGGAGCAGAACTGAGACAATTTAAATACCTTCTCCACATCCGCAGGGCTTTAGAGAGGGAAGACTGAACACAGACCGGGTCCCTGGGAAATGTTGGTGGCGTATTACTGATTTAAGATGACTGGCAATCTGTCCTGAAAAGATTCTGGTAAATGAAACATTGTAGCGGTCAACGTGTGTGTAAAAATAGGGATTACAATCCAATTAGTCAATCTCCCTTGCAATACAGTGTCCAATACAGTGTCCCAGTATGAGTCAGTCCAGAATGGACTCCGTGACCTCCTACCAGGCGGTACGCTAAAAAATCCTTGGCATTATGCCATGAGCCAAATCAAATCATTTGAGGATCTTATGATTTCTCCCCCTCAAGATCTTACCACATTCTTAGCTCTTTCAACACCATCGGGCTTTCCTTCCTATACAAGTTTTTCTACGTATCTGTTCTGCAACACAGCCCAAAAAGAACCTATGATTTTGCCTTTTGGTGTGCCTGAAGATTAAACACAATTCCCTTAAAGGTGTTTCACCCTTTTAAAACCACCTCAGTAAACACACATCACAGCGTCATCCACGGAGACGGCTGTTTTTAAACAGGCAGGGCAGCTGGCTCCAGCGGAGCAGGGCTACCGTAGGGAGATTGCTCCGCTCCCCCTTCCTCCTCGCCTACTTGGAGCTTTAAAAATGTGACTGAAAAGCGTCATGTTACTTGGAATAAAAATATATAGGGCAAGGTGAGACAGGGGAGCTGAGAAGAGTAACAGCGGAGAGCAGCTGCGGGAGGGAGACGAGTGCCTAGGATGCTCGGATGAATCGCGCTTCCTGGTGACTAAGCATCCCAAGTGATGGCGAAAACTCATCTCAAAAAACATTCACAAGTTGTTGTCCTTTTCCCCACTGTGCTGAAGGCAGTACAGGGAGACAAGCAGAAAAATCTAGGAGACTCACAGAAAGCCTTAAGGTTTAGACGTCCTGTTTGGAGATGCCCCTCATTAACAGCATCCTTAGCTGTCCAGGCTGTGTTCCCTCCCAGCTGCTTGTAGAGAAGCAGCTGGAACACAGGGGCAGCATGAGAAACTGAAAAAAGTCCTTGACTCGATGCAAACATTCCTTAGCAACAGCTGAAAACAGCAGGGTGTTATCAATATTCTTCTCCAAACGAATCCAAGCCACAGCTTCATTCTGGCTACCGTGAGGAAAATGAACTCTCTCCCAGTAAAACCAGCACAGAGGCATGGCGACGCAGGCCAACCCTCCACGCTGGGCGGGCAGATGGTCTCCTGCCTCAGGCACGCGCAGGAGCGCAGACCCGCGCTCTCTGACGACAGACACAAGGCAGTTCATTGCTAAGTGACCTCTCTCATTAACACCTTGCAGGGAATAAAAATTAGAGGGGTGGAAAAAAAAAAAAAGAGAGGAGCGTTCTTCGTGTCGGACCACGTCTGCAGAGCTACAGCGCTCACAGACCCCACAGCCCCCAGCCCCGCTCGGTCAGACCCCCACGAGGCTGGGAGCAGCTCGCCCTGCGGAGCACGTGTCCTGCCCACGGCACATCCCGAAACCTCAGGTGATGTGGGAAGTACGTGGCGTGCCCTCTCTGATCCCAGGTGAGAACCAAGGGCCCAACTGCATGCTATCTGTATTCCCAGAACACGCCCTGTATTTATTAGTAGTATTAACTGAATGCTCGATACAGCCAATTACTTTTCACTTCCCTCAAGCCTCCTTACCCTTTGAGCTGGATACAGAATTATTTACTTCCTGCCCAGTGTGCTGAGCAATGCCTCTGAACTCCAAACCGACAAATCATTCTGAGGCACCTTTAGATGAAATTTTTAAGGGTGGGGAGAACCCACCACAAATTAATGCAAATAAACAAACCAGTGAAAAATAAAAGTGCTTGAGAAAGTTCTCTGCAGGAAAAAAGCAAAACCAAACCCAACCCCAAAACCCCACACAATACAATGGGTTTTGCAAATAGACGGCACTATTATAAAGATAAGGTCAAAGTTATTTTGGAAAGTACTTTAGCTGACCAGTTGCTTGCGGTCTGCTGCTAATGGACAAACCAAATGCCAGGGAGAAGGATGGTTTGGTACTTGCTATTCTGCTGCAAACCATAGCTTGGGTGAATGGACCCTGGTAAACTCTCACGCTTCCAACAGACTTACTCCTGTATATCTGTCAACGTGGAACACTGTGTATTATTCTTCCTTCTAAAAGCAAAATGATGGCAAACTGCACAGAGCAGAAGATTCAAAGAAAGTTTTGTCTTGATAATGTTCAGGATCAAAGTCCCTTCAGACTCAAGAAATGGTGTGAGTAGGAAGATATCTGTAGGAAAGGGGGCTTGAGATTACTTAAAACACATGATACTCAAATTTAGCTTTAATTTTTTTGTTTCCATCCCAACATGTTCTTGGCAATATTTCTTATTTTGAGGTCCCTGTCTTACTATAAACATTGGCAATATCTGGCAATATTAGAAGTCCTTGTCTTAATACAAACATTGCTGGGCAACAACTAAACTCATCAGTGTGTTAGCAACATTCTTCTCAGCACCAATCCAAACCATAGCCTCATACTAGCTACTGTGAGGAAAATTAACTCTATCCCAACCAAAACCAGCACATTTGTATCACTGCAAATCCCGTGTAACAGCATATGTAAGAGAAGATTTCTGTTCATTCACCTCTTGATTAAATACAGAGAGAAGATCCAAATACCGCTGCACTGACCCATCCCTAGAAACACAGCTGTCCACTCAGGGATTCATTTAAGAATCCCCCTTCTCTCAGCAAGCATCCAGTGCACATACACCTCTCCTTCAACACCTGCCTCGGCTTGACTGCCAAGAAGAACACAAAGGAAAACACAGAACAGGTCCAGTGTGACTCCTCATGACAAACTGTTCAGTTGTGCTGTCAAATCTTATTGGCCGACTGAATCTCCGGAAACTATAGCAGCTTGGGACTTTAACAGGCTTCCGTCTACTTATCCCCAGAAACTGCGGGTCGTCACTGCCAGCAACTGCTTTGGGCTGTCCCTGTCACACTCCTGAATCCAAACCAACACTGGCTACAGAAATCATACAAGCAGATGAACAGCTCACGGAAGTCTGGCTGTCTGTTCTTCACAGTACAGCTCACTGGTTAGATTGTAATTGTGGTTTCTGAAAGAGAGAAACAGTCTTTGCCTGTGGGAAATTAACCCTCAAAACAGTGGGAAGATCATCCCACTGTGAGAAAAATGACCCTGAAAAACTACAAGGAAAAAAATCCAATGCACTCCCTTGCCTGCCTAAGATAACAGCTGGGCAAGGGACCAGCCAAGGTAACACCAAGAGGAAATGGCTTTATACCTTACTCACAGTGCTGATGACGACCACACGTGTGTGTTCATGGTAGACCTGCCAACCCAGAGCCACGCGTGCGGCTCCCAGCACTCCCGCGTGCCCAGTGTGTCCTCACCCTGCGGAAAGGGAAGAGATGGCAGATCCCTAACAAGGGGCAGAAGGGCTGGTCGGCAACCGCAGGGGAGCAACATTTTACAATACGCTGGAGACTCGCACGCCACTGAGCATCCCCCTTCTTTGGTGGTGGTGGCAAGCTAAGCAGCTCCCGGGCTAACTCTGTATTGGCACGGCAAGGGGACAGAGTGAACAGCTCCCTGCGGGGCTGAGCTAACCTGGGGCTGACCCACATCAGGGGACCCAGCGATAAGGAACCTGGAGACGCTTTTATTCTTACTAAGGGCCCCAAACTGGTCCACTGTAAGGCTCCACACGCTGTGTACCAGCAAGACTGCCGGCACGCTACGGGAGGGAAAAGTGACCTGGGACTGCTTCAGCTGGCACTGGAGCCAAAACAAACATACGTCAAGCTACGGCCTGGGGTGCACACACAAACCCTCACCCAAAACTTGCTATCTGGTAAAGCCAGCTGCAGCGCGATGCTCCCACGGCCTTGTCCCCTAATTCAATATGAAACGGAGACGCGACTTCCTCTGCTGCTCAGTGTCAGACACAGAGTTTAGCTATAAAGCAACAGCTGTGTCTTCCTCATGGCTGTCAGAAGCAGAAATCTCTAAAGGAGACCAATATTTCAACTTCAGCAGTCGCTGGGGCCGGGGGGAATGGTGGAAGATGCTCCTGCCATGTGACATCGTACTCGCTGTATCAGAAAGGACTGCACGCGGCATCTGTCACAACCACATAGCCTGTTCCACAGGGGGTTCCAGGAGGGTCTCTGTTAGCGCAGTACCATCGCTGGTCACCAGCATTCCCTGTGGCACGCAGAGCCTGGCGGGCTCCACGCATTCCCTGTCTGAATCTACCTGCCTGGGGCACCACGCCTCTCGGGAAGCAAACGCTATCGCTTGCTCGCTGGTTGAGAGGTAACCGAAGCTACAAAGCCGACTTACACCTTTCCCACCTGCGGTCCACGCACAGGCATCCCCAGCCATCAGTCGGCCGGGGGTGGTGGGCTGAGACAGAGAGCACCACGCAAGCTGTTTCCTCAGATGGGATGGAGCCAGGCAGGGCCAGGCACCAGCTCTGCCCGCAAGGATTTATTTACAGCCGAGAGGCAGAAGGGGACTGACACAACACAGCGGAACACCCCCCTGAAGGTGTTGTCTCTGGCTCCTTTAATTCTTTTTAAAAACTCAGTTGCCACTACAGACCTTACCTTCTTGATCTCAAACCTCTGAAATCTTGAGAAAGGGTATTTTTGAATGCAAAAGGGTAAGGCTTGGTGGCCCAGTTCCGTAATGGTTTTCCACAGCTACAGACCAGTAAAGAAGAAAATCAGCGGTGCTGGTTGAATTAATGGGGCAGTAACAGCGACATGGTGAATAAGGAAAGTCCAAGGGAATGAATAAAACGATCGGAATCATAGAATCATCTGAATGGAAAAATAGGAAAGAACTGAACACAAGGGCTTGCAAGAAATTATTTTTGAGGTGAAAAAGGATGACACAGCAAAAGACATGGCCAAAATAACATTCATAGATGTTTATTTTAGCAGCTGCAGATTTTTAATCAAGGGTGGACTGCCAAACAGGCCAGAAGTCACAATAATAAGGGTAGGAAATGAGATAAAGCTGAACAAAAATTAAGTATAGGAACTGGGAGGAGAGGGTGGATTTGGAAACAAGTTTATACAAGCCTTTATCAGAAGTGACTATGTAAAATTACAGGGGGTTTTGCATGTGGGGTTTTTTTTATTAAAAAAACCCTCATTCTGGTTTCCCCGCGTATGTCTGAATCACATCTCATTACCTGAGGGACAAAATGATTATTAACACTTCCCAGAGAGTAGTTTGAATTCAAGCTGCTATCTGATAGATACAGATTGTTACTACATTTTACATATTCGTCTGTAAAGAAGAGTTTTACTTTCAGACTGCAAGTTAAATTTGGCTTGCAAAGCAACGGAGCAAACTCGCTCGGGAGTCTGAGAGAACAAACACCTCTGCGTGACCACTGCACAGAACAGCCACATAAGAGCACGGACTTTCCCCCCTCTCCGGGAGATTTTTCTCTGTTGAAGCTTAACGTGTAAGTCACCTCTAAGTATTCAGTCTAAAGGGCTCCTGCCTTCAGCAGCTGCACTTCTACACTGACTTCACTTCTTTTTATTTCTCTTCAGTTGTATTTTCTGCAGGTACAACACAGAATGTGACTGTAACCAAAATTCATCCTGGAAGCAGGTGATCCAACCAACGGTCTATACAAAAAGAGAAACGTTTCAAACAGGCAGGATTCACGTTTCCTGTGAACAATTTTCTTCATCACTCCTGCACAGCATTTCTTGACATAGTGTTCCCTTACTCAAAGCCTTTCTAATACAACATACACATAGTACATCAGCTATATTACACTTGCCAGAGCTGTGCAACAGAGCTGGGTTCACAGGTCCCTTCCTGCTCAAACGTAGCTTGTTGTCAGCTCCGAGCGCTGCAAGATGCTCCTACATCAGCACCAGCTAAATCCGTGAGATGGGCAAACTTCGCTTGCCAAGGACAGGGAGGAGCAGCGTAGGCAAGGGCAGTCACTACAGCACAAGAACACGCACGCTCCCCGGGGTGCAGACGCACAGGACGTGTGCCTTCAGAAACCTGGCGTTAAAATCACTAAGCAGTGAGACACCAGAGAAAGATGCGCTCAGGGGATGACAAATACGCAGTGCAACAGGGCACTTGTCTGGAAATCCACAGTGAACACTGAACTAACCAAATACTGAAATCACTGTGTTGCTTTCAGGACTCTTGTACAAAGCGAGAAGCCTCATCTAGAACTCCATCCAGAGACAAATCTGACTGCAGCGGCATCTCCACAAGGTGAAAGCTCGGGGTACCCTGAGCAGAACTGCCCTTATCTGACTGACAGAACATGGTACCCCACGCTCACTGCTTCTCTCTCCAGCATCTCAAGAGGTGATGTATTAGCCTGATGTTACACACGCCAGGTACGCAGATCCATCAGCATGGAATGTGGAATATAAACAAACCCCTCCTTTCTTACTGCCCCCTACCTCAGCCATCTGTGCCGCTTCAGCTCTGCATTTCTAACAGAGCTGTTCCCCAGAGCCAACTGTGTGTCCCTTTTATTACAAAGGCTGATGAATGCAGTGAGAAAAAGTACACATTCCAGTATAGAAGATCCAGACCTTCTCAAATAATAACTGTGATTAGACACACATGCTTCAAACACAACACTAGCGCTAAGCAATTTCTCAACCATGTTTTCTGCAGATGGTAACAAACCCTGGGCTAACACTCATCGACTGCTAAGGCAAATGGCAAAAAGAAAAGTCTGAATCCCACGTTTTTTTCTTCTCTGAACACTGGAGCCACAAGCACTGGAGAGCTAACTGCAACGACTCGAAGAGAAATAGCTCCTATTTTGCATTGGAGAGCAGATGTCAAAGCCCTTACTGTCTCTCCAATATTTAATAAATGTGGCGAGGGGAAATATAGCTGACTCTTAACTCGACTTGTGAAAGGGCAATGCCTGGCTACACAGCTCAGTGAAACCACAAAGAAAAGTACTTATTCATCTCTGAAGGTCACCGACTCCATGTTAAGCAGTATGCTCTCAGTCTTTTTTTACCTGGAGGAAAAATATGATTTTGCAGTTTGTTTACTGCTTCCTGAAAATACATTTTGCACAGCTAAACCAGCAAAACAGGAGGTGACATTTAAACAGCTACCAATCCAAACACCTCTTTGACGCTGGGCTGCATTTACTAGCCCCTTCTTTCATCATTCCATCTACCATATGAGCCAAACCCCAAAACAGCAAAACCAGAAAACCCCAGAAAGCAGCACCAAGTTACATCTCCTCTATAGACTGCAGCACTCACTCAGACAGAAGCCTTTTTCATACTTCCCAGCTTCCAAAGTGCAGAAAAGCTATATAAAAAACCAACCACAGAAATTCAGCAGTGCCTGGAGGAAAACGCAGCGTTTCCACGGCTGATGTCACCCAAGGAGGTCGAGTTCACCTGGAGATCTAAATAAACCAGCCAAACAAGACGACAAACGCCACTGTAGGATGCTCCACAGCCCCTCACCTTCACGGGCTCGCAGAAGTCCCGCTCGCAGCACACGCAGGTACAGCAGCACCACATCAACATCCCGGCGCGGCCATCCGCAGCCCTGGCCCCTGCGCCAGGCACTGCTCGGGCAGCCTCCGCACTGCCTACCCCGCTCCATCCATCTGCCAGAGGGACCGGGCTCCGGGCACTCGCTGTACGAGCCGGGAGCCTCTGCCAAACCAGGCATCGCTGTGCGTGGAGCTCCTGCCTGCGGAGCTCAGGGCGGGCTACGCACCTCTCCTTCAGCGGAGAGCAGCTGCTTCAGCCGCAGCACAGGGCCAGGGCTGCCAGATTTAAAGCTACAGGGCTTTCCATTCCGTGTTCAGTGCATCGCACTATTTTTAAAACTGCACCTTTGAGCCAAAAAAAAAAAAAAAAAAAAAAGGACAGGATAACAGAGCACCAGATGGGGAGCAAATCAATAGAGTGGAGGCGACGTACGCATTCCTCGGCACACACAAAGCGACGCAGTCGGTAGCGAGATTCAAGCGGAATTACAAATGGAGATTCAAAGATGCACAGCAGGACATAAATCCACCTGGAAACTATATGCTCTATTTATAGCACCACTGAAATACTGCTATTTAAAAACCACGAAATAGAATTTTCAGAAGATTAACGTGATCTCCTGGAAGGCTGAAATTCTAATTAGAAAGTAATTGTCACATCCCGACTCAAGTACAAAACAGAGCAAGCCAGAGTACTTCAACCGCAGCCGCCACCGGTGCAAGAAGAAACCTCACCACCTCTTAACCACTACACTCCACCTCCCTGCCACAGAAAAAGGGCTTTACTGTCATATTTAGAGGAGATGAAGCAAGGTCATCACCCTGTGGGACAGCTCTGACCCACAGCACCTTATGCCATCAAGCCCTACGCCTTTAGGCTCATTTTTAAAACAACACCCTCACCTCACGGTTGGTTCTCCCCTTGCTCTTCTCCCCTGTATCACTGATATTTCCTGTCTGTAGCAAGTAATATCACTCACCTAGGACAGAGATGATCAGGCCAAGCCATATACAACCTAAGCTTGAGATTTTCAGAACCACCGAATCAGTCTATGCAAGGTGCTCTCAAGGCTAAAACACCAGGATCTGCCCAAACCAGCATGGAAGTGGGCTTTTACAAGTTTCCACGGCAGTAGCCATGTGGCACGTCTGCAGCCAGCAGGGGTACAAGGATGTAACTTCCAATTCTTCCTTCGTCTGTTCCGTTGAGCCAGATCACTCTCGGAGGCTCTGACATTACAGTGGTTGGGTTTGGTAGGTTTGGGATCTGTAAAACAATCATGCTCTTAGCTAGCAGTAAGGCACATGTAATGTACAGTTTGACCCCACACTGCCTTCCGAGTCTAATTCCTTTTGATGTGAAGTCTGCACCGACATGTTAATTCATAAAATACAAACTTCAGCAGGCCTTGACTGGCTCAAAACATGGGCAATATAGAAGAAAATATTACTAATAGCAAAATTCAGTTTTCATTACAAGAAAAAAAAAAAAAAGACGAATTGAAACCTGAAAATGTGTTCTGTAGGGACCAGTGTTAGTGGAAAAACATCTAAAAACCCCCAGTGTCTTAAATTATAGTGGTATGTCAGGTGGTATTTCTGGAAAAGCATTACGACAAAAAAGCACGCATACTGTAGGTGGCATTTAGAACAGGAACAAAGAATGAAAACATTACCCAGAAAGAGCACAACGAAGCCTGATTCATGCAGGACACAAGCCACGTTGGTGTGGAAATACTAACCAACGCATCCGCGCAAGCATTCTGGGATGTTAGAGAACAGGCCAACAAGGGCGAGGGATGAAGGGAAAGGAAGAAAGGAGGTAGCAATCAAAACAGTACATGGTGCAGTTCTGCGACGGGGCTGCTAACATGTCGCAGCCGTCTCCGGCAGATCCAGGTTCTGCAGGGCAGTTTCTGCCGTTCTGCCTAGCACGAACGCGCAGCAACAGGTACCAGCACTGCTGTATCAGTAGCGTCTGCTCCTGATCCCGCTCCGCACCACACTGCTACAGCATTTTTTTTTTTCAGCAGGTCTGCGCGTTAGGTAAAGAGATCCCAGGAAGCACTACGGCAGCAACCGAAGCCGCAACGCACGCAGAATACGAGTGACAATGAAACCAACCTACCTTCCCCTACGATCGCATATTCAAAAGTGCAATGCAGTGCCACGAAACCATTGCAATAAACCAGAAATTACAAGAAATCTAATTCAACTGACATTCGTATCACCATTCCTCCGTGGGGATTCTCGGGGTTCAATGGCAAGAGTGTCTCTGAAGACTGATGACCTTGTGGGAACATGAGATACTGGGATTCTCCCATCACAAGAGCACTGCTCTAACAAATAGCACACAGGATTCCACCTAGCAAAGCAGCTTTTAGAGAGAAATGTTGGTATGGCTCACTGACCTATAGCAAATGAGGATCCCACCCCACATCTGCAGAATCTCCGAACTCAGCCAGTCGTCCAGGGCGCGCTGGGTTTGACAACCGCGCAGGGCCCCGCATTGCACAACGTCGCGCTGCACCTCTGCCAGACTTGATCAGCTCTGCCTCAGAACAACTGGAAGCAAGAACCAGGCCAAAAGGCATCCACCCTGTTGCAAGAGTCCAGTGAGAAACCTCTGCTAAAAAAAACCCTCTCCAGGCTAAATACAGAAACAATTCCTATACTTGTGCGAGTTCAGGGCGCACAGATTTTCCATTGCAATCCAACACAATGACAAGGGTAAAAACTGACTTTTTCAAGGAACTGTTTTACATTCCTATGGCAGATTTCATTCTCGTAACACAGGATCTATACTGAGAAAACTCTGTACTTCCAAGACCTTCTTCCATCAACAATAGCAAATACTATCTAACAGAGGTGAAATTTCTCGTATAGAATGTCATTATCCCGATTCAGGAAGCAGTTTATGTTGGGTACAACCCACCACAGGAATTCTACTACAGGCAGCTCATTTCACCATAAAAAGCAACAAATAAATCTATGAAAACGTATGAAAATATGCACATTATTCTACTTAATATAATCATACCGCCTTCCTGAGCTGTACAGAGCAACAAAACCAAACCCGACCTACCAGGCTGAACATCACCTCCATTAAGAGAAACCAGTTCCACCCCTCAGAGAGGAATGCATGTTTTCTTCAGGAAGGTCTGTCACGGTCCCGAAGCGTGGCAACAGTGCCCTGGTGTTCTGTGCTGTTGAAAGCAGACTTCTGTACCCACGCAGAAATAGAAACATCATACGAAGAGCACCCACAGAGACTCTTCTGCGTAAGCGAAATTCAAGCAACTCCGGCAAGTCGCAACCCAGCCTGTGCAAGTCTGGCTGCTGGAACGGCTCCCACGGCACTGCTGCCCTCGCCGCCGTTCTCCCAAAGCCTGGCGCAGCCGGAGATGACAGCAACTACCACAGCAGCAGCCAGATGATGGGATCAAGCCTCGGTAACGTGGGGGGATGCAGATGTTCCCAGGTGCTCAGGCCGAGCGCAGAAAAAGCCTTGATACAGCACTGAGAAGTGTGGGGAGGGGATGGGGGCACGGAGCACCCAGGCCCGTGGGCACGGCTCCAGGCGTGCTCCGCACCTTCCCTCGGCCGCAGTCCCCCAGCACCAAGGGAGTGCAGCCACGGTAGCTCGTCTGCGTCCTACAGCATTTCCTTCCTGAAGTTACTTAGCAAAACTGGGAGAGAAGGGATTTGGGGCGGAGGCGAGGCAAATGAGCTTTGATACAGCTTAAAAACTTACGGAGATTAGATGCTCATATGACCCCTGTAACAAGATAAGAACTCTTCCAAGACCCCTTAAAACAAAGAAGTTTAGGGAAAAAATACAGTAGGGGTTAAATCCATGTATCTGGGGAAATGTGGATGCTGCCAAATATTAAGTAAGGCAAAATATGTAGTGAGAGAGTGAGAAACTGGTGGGAAATTCAAGAACTGAGTTGCAATCATTCCTTCACTGTGCTGTTCCCTGAACGGTGCTTAGACGGTGGAGAAAAGGTGACCTCCACACGCTCTCCCTCATCTCGAGTATTTCACGTGTGAAATGTCCTCTGCACCCCTGCGGTGCACATCCAGCTGACAGGAAGAGAAGCCCGCGTTCGCAAGCTCCTCGCTGCAACGACTGAACGGCGCACCCCGCATCCGTGAAACTTGGGAAATGAGGACAGGACAGCAACAGTTACAGGAAGACAGAATCCTGACACTGAAACTGCAGAGTCTGAAAAGGCAGACTATAATCACCAGAAGAAAACTGGGCCAGCACTGCCGCAGGACATCCTTGATTTGGCTCCAAGCTCCCAACAGACACAGGGAGCAGTGGGCTGAGGACTGGGGCTGAGCACCGCGGGGGCACAGGGCAGCTGTCCCTGCCACCCGGGAACCCTACACAGCCACGCTGCAGGGTCCTGTCAAGCTTGGGACATGGCTGTTTCCACAGCTTTATGGTTTGGATTTCTACACTCCATCACTCACTCTGGAGACCATCGCACGTAAAGACGCTGGAATACCAGGTACAGCTGATGCACGGCAAGGTAAGTGGGAAAAGCAAGCTCAAAACTGCTCAGCGTGCAGTGCTAAAAACACCTCCTTACCAGAACCTATCCTGGAACAGCCTTCCCGTGCAGCCGAAACTGGATCACTCCGTTTAACACCAAGCCACGTAAAATTGGAAAGGAACATTTGGAGAAAGAGAGGCTGAGCTCTGAATTAAGCAAGTGCAAACCAGAAGCTTCAGTGATCTGTGGCAAAGTAAACACAGTCTGGTTTATTTTCTTTTAAATCCAGTAGTGAAAGTCGTCGTTAAGATCCTGGGTTTCAAACTTTTAAATCCAGTAGTGAAAGTCGTTAAGATCCTGGGTTTCAAGTACCTGTTCAGAGACAGGCTTTATACTAGTACAGGTCCTGCTTCTCAGTGATTCAGGAAGGATTATGAAGAGGCCAACCTAACACCTGCACCCAACACGTCAACAAAAGGAGAATCAGTTGGGAGGATCAGCCCCTTTCACTCTCTGGGTACAGGGAAACAGCAAGGCTCACGAGACCCAGATCTGCTCTGAGCCTTCTGAATCAGGATCTCCAAGTGAAGGGTGACAGGTAAGAGGGAGGAGAGCTAGAAAGCCAAGCAAGTGGTATGAACCAAATGACAAGGCAGCAAAGTGCAAGCACTGGGTATTAGCACATCAAATTACACGTCCTAGATGAGGCATCCAGAGACATCACATGACCCACGTAATAGATGGGGGGGGGGCAAATCAGACTCAGCCTTCTCTCATGCCCCAAGGATTTAATCTCCTGTTGTGCATCAAATGCAAACACAACCACAAATGTCAGAACAGCAGATGCGTGCGTGTGTCTGTCAGGTTTTCATTTTCTTAACTCTTGATACTCACAGGAGTGCTAGCTTTTTACGTTAAATTGTGTACTTTTTACGCCTGACTATATCTGAAGTTGTACATTCTTCTTGATATCCATGCCAAACACAGAATGAGTATTTATCAGAACACGTGAACTGTACAGCGTATACACTAGTTTTATCCACCTGCAACTGTAAAATAGCAAAATCATTGCAAACACAGTCACAGTTTTCAAAGTCAGTCTATATTGTCTAGAGTGGTTTTTCTGCCAGTTCAACCAAAGAATTATGTGTCAGCAACTAAGCCTGGAGCACCTGGACCCAAACCAAAGCCCATCAAAATCAGCAAAGATTGCCAGAGTTCAACTGGGACTGTGCTCTCAACACCAGTCAACTCATTTTCAGGGCTTCAGAAAGAAAACATTCTTTCTAAAGTCCAAAGAATTCATAATTCTCCTGATCTGCTTGAAACATAACAGGCTCAGCTTTCTTCTAACTAAACTAGGAAATCCCCCCAACACAAATCCAAAATGACTGTATTTTTATACAAGGAGTACAAAACACCTGCTTTACAGTGTACTTAATGGTCACTTCAGCTCCACAGGGCTGTGTTCAGACACTCGGCAGGCAGGAAGATGCTCCAGCAGCTTAACTACTTAACCGAGACACTGGCTTCGGATCTTCACGAGCTGTCTTGCAACTCTTACAGAGAACCTTACTCTTGATAGAGCCCTTGAATCCATCACTGATCACTTGCAGGTCCCAGTTTCCCAAGCACACTTCTCCTCTTACTTCGGTTAAAGGGATCTTAGCTGAAACCATCAGTGTGGTAACATATGGAAGAGGGAATTAAAATAGGAAATAGAAAGGGTCCTCATTTGTTTTGCTCAACTAAACTTCTGGACTCTCAGGAAAGGAAACCTTTCTCCCTAACCTGTCTACAAGCTACTGCTACTGCTTTCAAAGCATGTGGGCTTCAGGGCAAGAAGGATCCCCCTTAAAAACCACTGCCTTCAACATCATATTTGTCAGACAAATAAAACATCTTTAGCACAAAACGACACAACACAATGGCTGCTTGCAGTGAAGGCTGAAAGTGGGCCATATTACCTACTATTTCTCTCCACAGCCAGTAAAGCACAAATCCCTCAGGTAAAGATCTCAGAAAGCCAACAACTGACAATTAATGCTGAAAATACGATCTCATAAGCCATTTCAGCACAGGTTTTGCGTCCGTTTGCAGCAGCTGACTACCTCCTCATATGCACTTCAAGCCAAACAAAGATGTCTCTTGGCAGGAAGGTACTGGTATCTTCCACTACCTCAGTGGAGAGGTAAAACCATGGAATCAGGCTTTGTCAAGCAGTGGAAGGAACTAATGGAGTTTCAGAATAGTTTTACTTAAATACCTAGTTGAATCTTTGCATCTGTTTCTGCAGGTTGTGATATTAAATATTTAAGAGCTCTCCAAGAACTGGGTGTTCACTTCTAAGTTTTGTCCAGGTACAGAAATTGGTTACAGTTAACTCTGAATTCACAATTTCACTAAATTTACAGAACTCTAGAAAGGGCAACACTGCGTAATGAGATATATATCCTCTAAACTTACCAATACATACTAACAGGATAGAAGAGTACCTATGCACCTAATTAATTTACAACATTTGGCTTAAGTAAACATGTTGAAAAGTTAAACGACTTGCCCCCGCAGAGCCTTAAAATGGGCTCAGATTACAAAAAATTCAAAGCCACAAGATTTGCCTTTATTAATTAGCATTTCATAGTGGCAGTGAAGAGTTAATAATCAAATGCTACTCCTGGATCAATAATCTCAGTGCTGTGAGGCATCTTGCATAAGGCTTTCTGGTTAATTACATGGTGATTAGTAAGTTTCTGCACAACTACAAGAAGACCTAATCACAGGTATCTGGGCTTGATCCATATTAACCCCCCAAACTGAAAGCCAACGGTCTGTTCCCATGCTTATGGCCCAGGGACGAGGGCTGAAGCCACCCTGACGTACTTGCTGGCACACACAAACTTCGAAACCACGTGTGATTATAAAAGCCACACTAACCTAATGGTATAAGGTACCATTTGGATCAGAAGCACTTTAAGTTAATGCATTATTTAACATTCACCTTCTAATTTAAGCTCCTAGACTTCAAAGTCACTGCACAGAAGTGGAGTTCCCCTCCTCTGTACATACCCACTGGGATGAAGTTAGTTTTAACTATATTTACCTTTCTGAGATTTTCCTCAAAGGATGCTCTGTATAGGACTTGCTTCCCTTGTTACTGTTTGCAGTTTCTTGCCCCGGTCTTATAAGAAAAACAGCCCTTCTTTTCACATCTTTCCAGAAGTATTCAAAAGTTTCAGGGAGGGAGAGAGGAGCTAGTCCATAAATACTGCACCCTGTAGCCCTGATGTGAAGCACAGCCATATTGATGGTGCTTTTTAGAACCAGTTTAGCAGACACCAACACCAAATCTCAAGAGATGATGGCAGACTGTGATGATGCAGCTCCAAACTGAAGTCCTACCAAGTGACAATCCATAGCCAGAGTTGTCATTAGCCAGTAGATGGCCCCATGGACCAGGTTAGAGAGCAAACTTGTGTATGCACAGGCAGATCATCCTTCAGGAGGATCAACATCAAAGACATTTTCCAAAGGTATTCTCCTGATTACTGCTGCATCAAATCAACTTTCCCACAGTAATGATGAGAGCAATCTGGTTGCTGCTTGCCAAATGGCTACTAGACCAAATTTGCATACATGGTTAAGATTATGTCCATTTAGAAAAAGACCTGTCATTATTTATAACCTAGTGGAGGGACTTCAGAAAGTTTTTGCTGAGCTTGTCTATTCCAACTATTCATGCGATGATCCAAAACCTCACTTTACACTAATTTGTTAGTACTGATAAAGCTCCAAACTTCTCAGCGTAGAACTGTGCTTTAAAGACTTCCATCCAAAGGACATGCGAAGCTGCTGTAAGGAAAAAGACCTGTCATTATTTATAACCTAGTGGAGGGACTTCAGAAAGTTTTTGCTGAGCTTGTCTATTCCAACTATTCATGCGATGATCCAAAACCTCACTTTACACTAATTTGTTAGTACTGATAAAGCTCCAAACTTCTCAGCGTAGAACTGTGCTTTAAAGACTTCCATCCAAAGGACATGCGAAGCTGCTGTAAGTCATTAAAGCCATCCAAAGGACATGCGAAGCTGCTCTAAATCTCATTAAAGCAAAGATCTTGGTGCAAAAGAAAATTCTAGCTTGGCAGTATAAGATCAAGTCAGTTTACTGGTCTTGAATAGCTGACTGTCTTTTTTCTTCCTTGTGAGAAACTAGCTGTCCATCCCTCTCCATGTATCCATGCCATCAGTGCAGCCCAATCCTGCCCAGCTACAGGTTCTGTGTTGCCCCGGTCTACACTTACGTGCCTGTTGCTGCATTCCTCAGAAGGCCACATGGTTCCTGTGAGAAAAGCATCCAGAGCTCTGGAGTCGCACTGACCCTCTGTGGATGGTGGGTACCCCCTCCCTGGAAGTGTTCAAGGTCAGGCTGGATGAGGCTTTGAGCAACCTGGTCTAGTGGAAGGTGTCCCTGCCCATGGCAGGGGGGTTGGAACTAGGTGGGCTATAAGGTCCCTTCCAACCCAAACCATTCTGTGATTCTATGATCTACTCTGGCCCGCCACAGTCTGGGTCAGCCCTCTGACACTGCCCAGCAGGTCACAGATCCCTTGTAACAGATTCTTTGTTTATTAATTTTCTACTTTTTATCTTTAATTGGGCCTTTTTGTTAGGTAGAATGGTCCAACACCTGCAGCTCTGAGAACTAAATCCCATCTTCTCCTATGTCAGTGGCTGCTCTGATCCAAGAGCAACATTTAGCCAGGACTAACCTAACCAAGCTGTGCCTGCAAACAGGAGAAGGTGTGCCTCCAGGACTACGCCTTTTCTTACCAGCAGGTAATAGCAGACCGGACTTGAAGCACCTGGCTGCTGACAAGAAGCAGCACTCAGTTTTGAGGGTGCCTTATGCTGCTATTCCTTGTCTCCAAGAAACCACAACAGGCTGCCACTAGCAACCCGTGAGCCACACTACAGCCGCCACTGTAGACAGGACAGTGCAAAGAGTGTCCTGACAACATCACTCGTTCTGTGCATATCTACTGCCACAGCTCTGGTTCTCCTCCAACGGCACCAAATGGGAAATTTCAGCATTCACAGTCCGCTTCCAGTTTTAGACACGGTTTAGGATGTAAAATATACCTGATTAGTAACCAGCTGGTGGTCTTGAAATCGTTCTAATCTTTTTTTTTTTTTTAAATAAGCAACAAATTGATTAACCTGTTATAAATCTGCATATAAAACCCCCCAAAACCTTCCTTAATCCTGACATGGTAAAAATACAAAATAAAGGCTTTTAGCATACTATGCAAAATCACTCTGGTTTTTCAGCAGAAACCACAACCAAGGCAAAATGCCCAGTCTGCGTAAAGGATTAAGTTTACCAATAAAGCTGCAACC
This sequence comes from Eurypyga helias, assembly GCF_000690775.1. Lineage (NCBI taxonomy): Eukaryota > Metazoa > Chordata > Aves > Eurypygiformes > Eurypygidae > Eurypyga > Eurypyga helias. The sequence continues at coordinate 1,117 of NW_010225575.1, read as the reverse complement.
TAAAAACGGCATGGTGATGACATGGAAAATTTCCAAGCAGGGTTGGGGTTTCATTTCTCAATACTGCTGGCATGGACATAACCAGTATCTGGTATGTCTGACTGATAGGACATACACCCACACCCCAAAAACCCCATTTCTTTTACTCTTGCACTATGTTTTCCCTGATAACAACCTGGAAAGGCAGGCAGCTGTGGCTGAAAGTGCTTTCATTTCCTTTAAACAGTTTCACTTGTCAGGTTTTGGTTTATTGGCTATCTATGTACTGAATTCACTACTTCTAGTTACCACACTGTTGAAGACTTTTGAACTACTAAACTTTACCCGCTCACACAGTCTTTTTAAAATATTAGGAGAAAAACCCAACCCAAACCACAACAAAACTCACCCTCACCAAAAGCATCTTCTCATCTTTCAGCAACTGTCCTGGTGGTTTAGATTTACCATTCGGTGACCTGACTTTCCGTAACGTGTCGAGAAAGAGCCCGTACCAACACACTGAGCTGCTGTGCGTTAATCACAGTATCTGAAAACGTGAGCTGTCTCAGCCGCTGCGAGGCAGGATGCCTTTGCCCGAACCCAAAGAGCAAGATTCAAGACTACAGTGAGCTTGAAGCGTACAATAAGCACATGCTACCATGGGTTACTACAGCTTGGCCGACACGGGCGGATTTGTTAACTCAGTAACACACCTGAGGTCTTACGCTCGTTAAAGTGGGCTGGATACAATGAATTCGACAGCCCTCCTCTCGGCTCAAACGTGGAAGATACCCTCCAAACATGGCTCTTGATTCCTACAGGTGCTTCACGTCCACCGTCACCTACAGCTGCACTGCCTCTGGATATGCTTTTCTCCCCCCATTTGCTTCGGAATGCTCTCCTGCTCTGCACCCAGTTGACAGCCACAGAGTAACTGCAAATCTGAAGCAGTATTTGGAACTTGCAGAACTTCTACAGAAATCCCCAGACCTGAGAAGAAATTGAAGCTCCACGAAGGCAGCAGAAAAACTGCAGGGATCCCATTGTCCTGGTCTCGGCTGCAGAGAGGTAAGTTTCACAGGAAGGCTGGGAGGGGAACAACACCCCACTCACCTCACTCACACACACACACACACAC
>NW_010225574.1:309-580 GCF_000690775.1 Eurypyga helias | reverse complement strand
ACCCCCGTGCTGCCCCTCCCCAGCTCCGCAGGGTGATGCTCTCCCCAAACTGGCCAAACCCTGGGGGCTGCAGGCTCCTCCAAGCAAGGGGAGGCTGTGGAGCATCCCCCCGGGATGCCGACAGGGTCCCCGGCACCTCTGCGGGGTGAAGTCCCCTCACCTGCACGTCGCGGTAGCAGAGGAGGAGGTTCACCACGATGTCCAGGCTGAGCAGCTCCACACTGTCCAGGCGCTGCTGGATGCGGGCCCGCTCCCGGCCCAGGTGCTCCCC
>NW_010225574.1:0-203 GCF_000690775.1 Eurypyga helias | reverse complement strand
CCAAGCCCTGCCAGCCCACATGGGGTGCCCCCCCTGCAGCCGGTGGGGTGGGCAGCGGTACCAGGAGTCGGTGGGGATCCCCTCCAGCAGTTGGACGAGCCGGGCTGCCAGCGGGGTGAGGATGGTCTCGGTCTGGAGGCTGGGCTGGAAAAGCTCCGACGGACATTTCGTGGCCCCGGCATCGCAGCAGACGACCCTGTTCT
>NW_010225573.1:435-1544 GCF_000690775.1 Eurypyga helias | reverse complement strand
GAAGACGGGGTCGGGCCGCTCTCCCGCCCGCACAAACGAGGAAGGACACGAGCGCTTCAAACCCGCGTTTTACTCATTCGCCCCGACGCGAGTCGCGGGGTTTACACTGCGGGGCCGCGTAGAGGCAGAAGGGCACCCTTCTCCACTCGGCCATCGCTCCTCACCGCCTTAGCTTCCCTCTTCCCCCAAAAAAAACCCCGCGCAAATATAAATACAGCAGAGAGAGTTCTCCGCGGGTGAGCGGCAGCGGCGCAGGACCCTCGGGCCTAGTCCAGGTCAGCTGCGTCTTCGTCTGTGAGACTCTGTCCGTTCACGGCCGGTAAATCGTACTGGCCTTGGGATAAATCCTCAAAATCCTGACTCATGGTGGGAGAGATGATGTCAGGGCTGGTGTCGCAGGACTCCGTGCTCTGCTCAGAGGTAGCGATGGTGGTTGTCGTGCTTTTCGGGACAGGGTCGAAGTCGTCGTCGTCTTCTAGGATGGGAGATTCGTGGATGTCTGGAAGGGAAGGCGCAGGCGTCAGCTTTGCTGCTGCGGCCGCACAAAGAGGAGGCGCTGCCAGCGCAACACCAGAGACACCCCAGCAGGACAATGTCCTCCTCTAATTCCAAACTTTGCCTGTTTGTACCCACAATCAATACAAAACCGATGCCACTTAGATTAGTAGGAAAGGAAACCGACGGAAAACCCACGCGTCGGAAAGAATCACTCACTGCTGAAAGCCTCCGGGTACTGCTTCGCCAGCTTCCCTTTCAGCGTCCTACAGGAGGAGAGAGCGAGCTCAGTTCCCAGGGAAGCTAGCGGAGCCCGAGCTCTCCGTTTAGGGACAAGGTAAAGGCATCCCAGGGGCCCCCCAGGCGCTCCCATCACCCCTCCTCAGCACACTGGGTGTTTTTCCGAGTCCCGTGTTTCACAACCATCCCTCCCGCTGCCCCGAGGGAGCACAGACCACCCCCAGCTGGGGTAGAATCGGGGAATCCCACAGCTCCGGCCGCAGCGGCTCCTCTCCCGCTGCCTCCGTGTGTCCCCCGGCCGCACGTCTTCCCCTCACCAACCGTTCCCAAGGCTGGCCCGAGCTCCTGCTCGCATCCCGCTTTACCGCCCCTGC
>NW_010225573.1:0-405 GCF_000690775.1 Eurypyga helias | reverse complement strand
CTCCCCCCCTGCCAGCGGTGACATCCCTGTCCCCGCTGCCCACCGGATCCTCCGGAAGATGCTGTCCAGGTCCTTCTTCATTTCCACCAGCGTCTTGGTGTGGTGGAGGAAACGCTCGCTCATCTGCTGCATGCGGACGCTGGAGAGGTTGTTGAAGTTGAGCAGCATCTCGTTGGTCTTCTCGAATCGATCCAACCTGCGCAGGGGAAGCAGAGGGGTCTCAGCAGGGATCCCAGGAGGCTCCCGGTGCCGTTACCGGGCTCCCCGCGAGCCGGTTCTCCCCGGACTCACATGTTTTTCTGGGCCAGGATGATGGCGTTGACGTCCTCGGCGTTGACCATGCCCAGCACCCGCCCGCAGAACACCTGCGAGGCCGTGGGCTCCATCGCGGCCTGCGGGGACCGC
>NW_010225572.1:39033-45724 GCF_000690775.1 Eurypyga helias | reverse complement strand
TTTTTTTTTTCCTTCCCCCTTTTTCGCTATTACTACAGGCCCGTGGCCAAACAGGATGATCCAGGGTTGTCCTCTGCCTGGAGAGCATAAATACCACTGGGGAGCTCTGTCAGCCTGCAGTTGGTAGGAGCTGCTGCGCCGAGCCCTGGCATCCCTCACACCTCCCCTTTCATCCTTCCCCCCCTTCCTCCCAGTTTTAATATTCCAGATCTATAATTTATTTTCCACAAGCAGGCTTGGAGGAGCGACAGTTTCCTGGGGACTTGGAAGTACTCGGCGAGGTAAGTGTAAGCTTTGGTCTCTGTTTCTGGAATGTGGTTTGGGGGGGGGTGTCGGGGTGTGTGCGAGAGCCGTCTCTGGTAAGAGGGCACAACTTCAGTAACTTCTCCAGAAAGTTGCCTGGATGGTGTAAAATAGCACAATACCGCGTGTGTGCTTTGCAGAGGTTAATGCAAGATTAATAAGCATTAATCTTGAATGAATGGGAGGAGTTTGCAGGTCCAGGAGTGGATTTCTACACGAACAGAAGGTCCCCACGGGATGCTGTAGCAGTCCGTCGTAGCTGACTGCCCGTGGGCACACGTAGCCTGCTCCAGAGCCCTGCGTTTGCGCAACTCTGCTCTGAAGTCCTGTCTAAAAGGAATTTCACCACGTCATGTCTGTTACCAGTGGGTTACCCCGTGTGGTTTTCCGTAGAAACTCACCCACTTCAGTTCTGTAGGAATGGATTGTTAATGGAAGATCCAGATGTTTTGGCCCGTGGCCTCGAAGATGCTGAATGCATCGTGTGTCCTGTGCAGACAGCGCTACGTCCTGTGTCAAGGACCTTGTCATCCTGCTTCTCTTTTGAAGCCAATGCCATTCTGCAAAGCTTGGAATGTGTGCGTCTCAGCAAAATGGTTGTCCTGGGGTTTAGCGCATTTAGCATCTTGGGGCTTTATCACTGAATTTCTTTGCACAGGTGACTCTGCTTGGCTGGTTTAGATGCTTTGCTGGTAGCCCCTGCCAACTCCTGCATTTTCCTGCCTCATCAGCTTGTGCCATGTATAACTCCGCGGGTCCCAGGACGCTTGGGCTGGAAGTGTCATCCGTAACCAAGGAGCAGAGACCCACTCGTACACTCAGCAGTTAAAAGATCGATAGCTGTAAGGAGTAAGGTGAAGCGAGGACAGGATGAAGTACAGAAGTCAGCCTGCATGTGGCTCTGGCAGGCAGCGCTGCGTGCCAGGCTTCCAGCGCTACCACCTCCTCTGCTTTCTGTGAAACGCAGACACTGGCCATTAGCTGGGGAAATAGCTTTCTAAAAATAACCTTTTCCAAAGTCCGGTGCAGCTTTTTAACTTCCTCAGACCCCAGGAAAAGGCCTCCCCTTTGTCCCCAGTTTGGACAGGCTTTACAGCGTATTAAGGAGTCGGTTTCTGCTGACTCACTCGTTTTTGATCGCTCCCAGATGTTTACCTGGCACCCGTATCAAGGGCCTGATGTGTTTAAAGAGAGGCTGTGCTAATGCTCCTCTTCAGCCCTTGAAAACAACAGCAGAGACTTCCTCAGCTGACTGTCAGCTGATAATTTTCTCCAAATAATGTCAAATCCCAACTCGCAGGCAATATGATTTCAATCTTCCCTGGCGAGGAGCTCCCGATGCAGCCCGGAGGCATTGCCCCAGCTCTGCGGGGCACGTGGGCTGGCTGAGCTGCAACACATGTCCCGGGGTTCCGTTGCACCTGGGCATGAGGATATTAAGAGAAGCAAGTGGATGGACATCTGAAATCGCTGAGAGCTGCCTGAAATGTCAGCATCTTCCTGCTGCTTTCAATTAATCTGGCCAGGCCTTTGCTCCCTGTCCCTCTCTGATCGTCCCTCCGTGGGATGCTCAGCACTCCCCGCCTCGAACCACAGCAGAGGACGGGACCTGCGCCCCCCAAGCGAGAAAGAAGGTAGTGCCAAAGTGACCTAATTTTAGAGAGGCGCTGGGTATCCTCTTGCTCGCAAATGGGATACAGGGAAGAACATCCCGAGGAATAACGCACCATCTGTTGCAAAGTTTTGGCTGGGTCCCGAAACCCGACGCGTTGGCTTCGTTGCAGAGCCGTGAGTGGGGCAGCTCCTCTGAGCTTTCAGATGTTACAGCTGATTTTTTTTTTTTTTTTACCCTTTTCTGTAAGTTCAGTGTTTGCCTTAAATGGGTGGTGGATACGGGCTCCTGTTTAGCGAAGGGCACCCGGCCAAATGAAGGGGTACAACTGCAGCGTATGCGAGCTGTGTGTTCCTGCCCGCTCTACCTACGGGGCTGGCTGCAGTTAAAGTGGCTAAATGGCCACATTGTAAATGGCTGTGGCACAGCATCTATTTTTAAACTCTTAGGGAAGTGCCTCAAAGTAGGAATTGTTCCCTGAATTTGGGTCAGACAGTCTACAAAAGCAACAGCTCGTTTTGCTTCCCTTACCCCTCTGTAGCCGGGTTAGAATGTTGGGCTCCTCCTCGGGGGGGAAAGCAAATGCCAACAAACTGGGCTGAGAAGAGGATGAGGTTAAAGCAGTGTTTGTCCCGACGCCACCAAACGTCCTGTCTTTCAGGTGTGCCTGGAGCTGGAGACAAGGCATGTGTGTTCGACCTGCTCTGCGGAGCAGGAAATAATGCGAAGCCGTTACCTAAACCGAGCAAATTACATTCCTACATTGTTCCACCCCGGTGAAGGCTTAATGCTCTGCCTGGAGAGGGACTGAGGGCAGCTGGTTTTCATCTGCCTTAATACAGGACAAGGGAGAAGCCTCAGAAAGGGAATGTAGCTATTTTGTGTAGACAGACAGCAAGTTTTCACAGGTTCTCAGTGGCCTCGGAATTTTTCTGGGGTCCCCACCTGTGCAAAGCACCTTGTGCTTGCCACTGTCCTTTGCCAATGCTGTTGTGCTGGGTCTGGGGAACAGAGGTTTGGGACTTGTGCTCGAGTGTAGCTTTTCCAGCTGGGAGCTGGAAGGTGCTTCCCTGCCTTGGACAGTTTCCATCTCATCCTTGTCTCTGTGTGTCCAAATCCGGTATCCCTGGGCTGAAACTTCTCAAATAATTCCTGCTAATCCGGCATTTGTTTCCTGTCGCTGAGTAGGAATGCTTCCGGTGTGTCTTTTAACGGTGCTGTCAAAAACAGATCCTCACCTAGTGTTGGGGATGGGGAAGCTTTCTTCCAAAATTTAGCCCTAAGGAGAGAGATGCTGTGCTTGCACTGTCTGTACGGATGCCTGTTGCCCCGATGGATGGATGCTGCTCCCGTGGCTCTTGGATCCCCCTGAAGAGCACTGGGAGCTGCAGAGCCGTGCAGCAGCACGAACTCCCTTCCCTGAATAGCTCATGATCTAAATACAACCGGCCGAGATGCACCAGGCTCGTGAGTTGGAGAAGTTGGATGGAGGAAGAGTTTGGAAATGGCAGGTGGAGTGGGAGCACCATGGAGCAGGGGAGAGGATGGGCATTAAATGAAGCCGTTCACACCTGGCAATAACCAAATTGAGACCCTCTCTTTGAGCCCTCGGTGCTGACAGCTACCGAGCCTCCATGGGAATGCCTAATCTGGCCGGGAGAGGACGGGTGCGCCGGCTGCTCTCCCAACCTGCCATAATTCATATCGCTGGCCGCGCTCCCGCCGGCCGCGAAGCGATGCGTCAGCGAGAACACCCCGCTGCGTCACTCGCCAGCGGGATTTTGGTCGTTGGACGTTACGGTGACATTTCACATAAGCAGCCGCTTTCACGGCATCTGGCAGCTGCTCTGCTGGAGTCTGTTGGCAGCGCGGGGCCTCCGAAATAGCTCTTGCTGATGTCTGACCTCTATGATCTGGCTTGCGGGGGATTTTACTTTCCCTTTAACTCATATCCGTTCTGTACTTTAACAGCTGCTCTTTGGGCGAATAGCTTCAAAAGTCTCCCCTTCCCCCCTGTGAAGGGATGGAGCGGGGATTATTTGGAGCTGCTGGGCATTGCTGGGTGACACCTGCACCCCTGGCATCTTTGGTGGAGAAGGCACCCGCTGCCGTGCCTGGGTGCTGCCTGGCTAATGCTCGCTCACCGCACGGCCTCGTCGCTCTTCCCCGGCGTGATACACTGAACTCCCAGCGCGGTGTGGTGTTCAGGTCCTGTTGTCACTGGGGTGAATGATAATTGCTTAGACTGTAGGCTTTGCTCTTTTTCAAGCAGAAACCTGGGTTGTGTGTCTTCCTCGGTGGTGTCGCACGCACCGAGAGCTGCTCTAGCTCTGCTCTGACTGCCTGTTTCTCCCCAAAATCCAGCCCCGCGCTGAGCCGCAGGAGTCCCTGCAAGAAAGCCTACCGTGGTCTTCGTCTCTGCTTCTGGCTGTAGAGGAGGAGGAATGAATCCTGCCCTGCCTTGGATCCTTCCCCTTGGATGTGTGCTGCTCCTGACAAAGGCTGCCAAATGCTTTATCTTGCCCAACTCAAGTCACCTGGAGAGCATGCTGAGTAAATACCAGGATGGGGAAACTCACTCCAGATCCAAGAGAGCCATTTTATTCTCAGACAGACAAGAAATATTAATGCTCCACAATAAATTGAGAGGCCAAGTGTACCCGGTGGCCTCTAACATGGAATACATGGTGAGTCTAGCTCCTGATATGTAATTTTATTGCCACTTTTTTTTTTTTTTAATTTTAATTTTCCTCATGGTGCAAGAGGTGTAGCAAATTTCCACTGAAGTAAGTTTTTCTCAAGAGGTTTCCTGGAGCAGTTTCATTCCAGAGTGAACGATGCTTTAGATCACTGGACTGTTTTGGTTGGAAAGAACCGCTAACGGGTCATCGAGTCCGTCCGCTGCATAGTTTCAGGACTGGTTCCATTATTCATAAACTTGCATCTGGCCCAGCCCTGGACGCATCTCCAGCGATGGCAATTCCACAGCCTGCCTCAGCAGGTTCTTCCATTACCCTAATGTCCTAAAAGCATTAAATTTTCCCTAGTGCTTAACCCACGTTCTCCCTGTGCAAGCTTTCAGACCGTCGTGTCTGGCGTTTCAGGACACCACAGTCTGCTCAGAGAAACCTCTGATGGTCTGTGGGTTCCCATCAGCTACCGCCCAACACTAGAGGTAGCATCTGCCCTTTTGCCATACACTGATCACCAGAGGTTGTCAGTGTGAGCCACGGATCCGTGATGCTGCTGGGAATCTGCTCAGCACCTTAGAGAAACAAGGCTTGAGGAATGTGGCTCCATCTGCAAAGAGGTTCAGTCCCTGGAAGTAGCTGCAAAAACTGGGAGTTCACAGATGGATGGGGCAGTGCTATTGGCTTTTTGTAGTTCAAGAAACCAAAATAAAAGTTTGGTCAATGTATTCTCCCACTTCAGAGGGCAAATGTAGAAGTGTGAGTGTGAAACATGCCTGTACCATCAACAATTCAGATGAATAGTTTTTCTTCACCTGATGCCAGAGGACCCTACTTTGAGCTATTTTTGACATGCCATCAAAATATTGCGAGGCCAGAAAATGATGTAGGCAAATAACGTTTTTTTGGTGCCTTTTCCCAGTGTGCAAATATCGTTAGGACTGAAACTAGCTTGCCTTCAGCTGCGCGCTCCCGCTGACAGATGCAATGATTAAGGATTTGTTAAGACCGTGTTTAAAAGGGCAAAAGCAACAGTACACTAAATGTAATATAAAATTGTTGGCCAGCTGTGCTGAAATGAGTGCTACAGATGGAAACTCCTGCCTTTGGTGGGTGTAGGGGAAAAGGGGAAGAGAAGGGAGGGCAGAGGACAGTCAGGAAGGACGACTGTCCGTCGGTCGGTCCTCGTTGGCACTGACACCGCCGGTCTGCCGTCCCACTTGTGCCAGCTGTCAGACGGCCTTTCTAAGAACCGGTGCTTTGTGTGTCTCCTTCCCAGCGGGCTCTCACGTTATCCGCAGGCTGTGCCTGCAGGGTACTGCCAGGGAAGAGGTGACTTGATTTGTTTCCAGAAAGCAAACACAAAGCCTGAGAAAGCCAAGCGTGTTTTGGTTGGCGCTGAGGATCTGAGAGGGCTGCCGTTGCGGACTCTCCGCTGGCCGGCCGCTGTTTACGCTTGCAGCGTGGTTACCCTTTCATGTTTGCCTTTGCTCAGTGTGCTTTTCTAGTGGTTTTTATGGGCGATCGAGGGGAAATGAAAGGGCCTTATATGCTGTGAAGAAAGAAGCTGAGTATAAGATGGTGTGAGTTGGAAAGGCTATAATCAGTCTTTCATGTATTTGTGTTTACCCAATATTACTTGGAAATGCTGCGTGTATTCTGAACGTGAATTTCACTTTAATCCTTTGTTCTGCCTCGCACATTGCTCATATGGGCTCGTTTAAGAGGATGGTCTGTGTTCAGTACCGCAGATGAACTTTTCTCTTTTCCTTTGGTGCCGGTGTGGAGCGTCACAGGCGACATGTGGTGCTAATTTTCGGATAAGTAGGTAGAACTTGTTCTTGCTCATCCACCTCCAAACGCTGCCTTGTGAAAGTCCTTTCTCCCTGCTCCATACCTGACGTATTTAAGCCATCTGAAGTGGCAAGGGAAGCTAATGTAGCCCAGGAAAGGGACATACTTATCTACTACAGGATGAACTTTACTCAATGGAAGCTGTTAATAAGAAAGCAATAACACAGTGTGTCCTGTGACTTATCTGGACATCGAAAGAATTATATACCTATGGGAAAAAGGTAAAGTGGAG
>NW_010225572.1:28714-39002 GCF_000690775.1 Eurypyga helias | reverse complement strand
AAGAGTGTTGCTGCTGGGTGTGTACAATTAATTGAAAGCTAGCACAGGTATTCAGCGCTAATGGAAAATGAGCGAGCAGCGTACATCTTCCTGACGAAGTTGGTCAAATACGGAGTCACCTTAACCCTGTAGCAGTTTTATGATCGACACTTCCACTGTGTGTTTGGACTTCAGAACGGCAGTCAGGGTGGGCACCAAGACCAAAACAAACTCCTTATTAATGAACCCGGAGTAAAAAGGACATCATAGTTCCTAAGACATCTTGACCTTTTAAGATGGCTTAGTCAGAGGGCTTTCAGCAGTGGTGAAAGGCAGAAGTCTTTCCTCTTGCGGAAGCCTCAAAGACAGCTGGCTAAAACAAAATCGTTCCCAGTACAGATTGTTGGAAGGAAAATAGTTTGGTTTTGTGCACAAGGTAACCATCTTCCCTGTAAACCGTAGCGTGGTGACTTTCCTTGTCAGGATGGGATTTCTGTGTGGGTTAGCAAAGCATACCCAGGCTTCCGCCAGTACATGTCAGTCCTGGCCTCTCATGCCGCTTTTAGAAGTAAGTTGCCAATATTGCAAAAAGTGCAAAAAGTCTAAGCTGGGGAGAGAAATAGGAGAGTAACCTCATAGCTATGATTCAGGTGTCTGGGGTGAGGTTTTACAAACTGTTTAGGCCAAGTAAGTAGACTCCTTGTAGGGTATATTCTTATTAAATCTGAACCTACTAGTTGTAGTATAGTGTGTGTATGCTGTGTGTGTGTTTTCCGTAAACAGTGTGTACTGTAATTCGAAAGGGCATTACCAATTTGCAGGAGTAAAAAAAAAAGTCTCTGCGCTAAATCACTTGGGATCGCACATACCCGAAGGCTCCTCAATCTCTGCTTGAGAAGGGAACTGAGCATAGGCGTACGCTGCCCCTCTGGCTACAGCAGTCTTCCTAGGTCCTGCTTCGAATATTGGCGTATGGGATTCATGCTGACATAGCCGGGAAAGTCTGGATCTCTTTTTTTATATGGTTTATTGCTCTGAAATAATTCCAGCCTCCTGACCACATTCACGTCTGAGAAGCGAGAGGCAAATAACTGCTTAAATTTAAATGGGATGGCTTTGTAATCTGACGCCGGCAGAGATGAGCTTCTCTACTCATCAAGCACAAAGCCATGCAAAGACTAGCTCATTCCCAATTGCCTGTTGAGTATCTTTTGTCCGAGTTCATTTATTTTATCCATAGGCATCAAAGGAAGATGTAACGCATATGTTCACATCAATTTCCATTTAATGGCCTATTGCTCGTAATGTCTCTGCATTAAATTAGGAGATTTGGCATGTTTCCGCCTTTGAGGCTACAGGGAATAACGCTCTGCTAGAAAGCCTCAAGTACTAGCAGCACATAACGTCTTGGGAGAGTTTCTGTGGCTTTTGTGTTGGATGGGAAGGCGGATTGTGGCTGGTCATCGCCTGGTGCAGAAAGTGGGAGACCACAAAAAGCTGTGTGTCTCGGCACAATCGCAACAGTCTGCTTGAACAGAGGCTTGGAAATGTGCGTGTGGTGGGTCGGATCCCATACACCTTCAAGGAGTTGGAGGGCTGAGACGGAAAATGGTTTTATTCCCTCTGTCAGAGCTGTGTCCGCAGGGGGTTTTGCAGACTGACGTGAATTTGCTTGGCCACTTGTCAGTTCAAAGCCAAGCTGATGAGCTCAGAGCAGCTCTGGGATGTTGCTGGAATTTGGGTTGCTGAGCATGCTTAAAGATAAGCTGTTCTCAGAGGTCTGGGCTGTCAGCTCAGTTGGATGAGCTCATGTTTGCCTTACAAAGATAGTGTGGACACACCAAGTTCCAGGAGACACTGTGTCGTCCTGACGTCTTAGCCAGGGACGTGCGGTCCCTCCCCATCCCAGTTATAACCGCCTGAGACCGTGTTCAGATACTTACTCAGAATTAGCACTTGGTGTTTTTTTAAATGTGTTTGAGACCCTAAATTCTCCTCAGCCCTCCAAATGGGCTCTGACGGGTCCTTTGGTATGTTTGAGATCAGGAGTTGCTTTTCTTCTGATGAAGATGGGACTTGGAAAAACCAGCTGGTTGCAATGATACATGTCCATAATCTCGCACTAACATGTGAGTGGGCTGGAAACATGTTACAAGACCTCTCCTCTCTTTGGCTTTATTTGTAGGAATGTGCGGTAATATTTTAATCCCAACGAATTGTCCCCCAAGGACTCTTCTGAATAGGCCAGCTGTCAGCAATTACACAATGAATTCAGGGCACTGTCTACGGGGTCCAGCAAGTCTGGCCTTCGAAACAAATCCACTCCTGGGCAGTGGAGCCAATGAAGCCTGTTTTCCTATTTGCCTTTGTGTCATAACTGAGCTCTTATTTGGCTTGCAGCTGGGTGATTTTCGATGAGAAGTGATCTCACACTGATGCCCTTCCCTTAGTGGGAACATAAATGGGATTTGTCACTTCTAACCTGATGCCTGTTCCAGTTGGAGTGATATTAGCTTCACAGCTCTGGGACTTTGCCACCTCTGTTAAATTTGATTCATCGGTGGACTCAGCAGTTATTCTGGAAGGAGAAGGGGTGATGGGGCCGTGAGACTCAGACCTATAGGTTCTGCTGACCTATGCAAAGCATCTCCTAAGCAGCATGGCATCAAGCAGGGAGAATCAGAGACCCTTGAGTGCCCTGCCTTTCTCTGGCAGGGGAACATCTTGAGACACTTGCTCAAGATCAGGGCACATCATTAAACTGTGCTGGCTTCACTAGGACAGGCCAGGCACCAGGGGTGAGCTGTAACTCAGTCTCTTTTCCTCCTCTAATTGTTGTTGGTTGAGTCTCTTGATCTAATAAGCTTGAGATGACAAATTGACCTGTTCTTTTTTTCTCCTCACCACCTGCAGACCTGGGATGACGAGCTGGAAAGATCAGCCCAGGCTTGGGCTCAGCAGTGCATCTGGGACCATGGGCCTAGTGCCCTCATCAGGTCAATTGGGCAGAACTTGGCGGTTCACTGGGGCAGGTAAGAGTTGGGGTGCTACAAGCTCATTGCAAAGAGCAATTTATGGATCCTCCTTTAGAGCCAGTGGGAAAGGTTTGCCTTGTTGATGCTTAGTAGAGCACTGGGGAGTCAGGATCAAGGTGAGGATCAATAATTGGTATTGCTGCAGTGGGAGGGTTATAGCCATAACACCTCCAGCCTCCTCCAGCTGCCTGCTCCCAGCAAACCAGCCCTCATGTGGGTTACTCCACTTATCTGTGCCTGCGGGTGCTGCGGCTGTGATGTGCCTGAGGTCCCTCTTAGTTCTTAAGGAGAACCACTACAGAAGCCATAACCCTTGCTCCTAAATCTGCTATTCTGGAGGGGTTCTGTCACCATGCTGAGAACCAGCTGAAAGCTGGAGTTTCTCAGAAATGATGTCTGGCCTCAGCTGTGAGTCCAGAACTCACTGCTGTAAACTTTTTAATTATCTCTTGCTGTATTTCCCATAAATATTTACCCAGCTCCTAACTTCTCTTTACTGAAACCACTTCTCAGATTTGTTTTTCAACTTCCTGGGGAAAGTTTTTAACCTAGAACTGGTAACCCAGCTGGGAAAGCTGACGTTAAGGCTTCCAAACGGATTTGCCGCTCCATCTCACGGTGAAATTTGTTTATTGTTAAGCCTGTTATAGGTTAAGCTGGCTTTGTACAGCAAGCGTTTCGTACATGCTCGGGAGCCCTAATGGGTGGACATGCAGTTATGAGCTTGTCAGTCAGGTAGGACTTGGTTGAAAGCTGTGGAAATTTGCGGGTGTGAAATTGGCTACATATGAAAATTGGGCCTGTTTTTGTTGGCAGAATTAAATAATGATTGGAAAGAAGAGTGGTTAATCCATTGGAAACAAAGACAAAAGATGGGGCTGTTCTTGGCTCGCCTATGGGTGTTCGGGATGGCCGTGGGTTACTGATGGAGGTAGATCCAATCTCCCGCCCTTTGTAGTCACTGAGAGGAAAAAGAAATCAGATTTATCTCAGTTTTTTCAGGAACAGGCTATGACTTGATTGCCTCAATTTCCTCCTCTCCTGTAAAATCGGATTCGGAAAGTATTCACTTAATGACATCATGAGATTAATATTTCAAAAATACCTCTAATGAATGATTTTTAACGAAGCGTTGGCTGAATGAGTGAACTCCGGTTGGTAATGATACCATTTCCGCCCGCTCGCATCGCGTGAGCTGTTGAAAGCAATAAACACTAGTGGGTTTGATGCAGGGTTTGCAGATTGCTCTGCCTGCACACGGTGTACGCAGCGTGCAGGACGCGTATGCGTTTCCCCCCGGGTTGTTTTAATGCCGTTTGTGTTCCCCCAGACAGCACAAGTGGCGTCGGGGCTGCCCCAGACGGCACTACCTTGTGCAGGGTTTGCACAGGGCACGTGCAGCGTATGGGGGGGAGGGCGTGCCCCACTAAAAGATGGGGTAGGCGTAGCGCACCCGCGACGCTGCGCCAACTCGGCGCGATGAAAAAGCCCGCTTGCTTTCAAAGGTCTTACAGTACCGACTGCTGGCGTAGATCCAGATTTAGCAAATTTTCTGGTGGTAAAATAGGTGCACGATGGCTTTGGGTTTAAGATGTTTGGCAAACCTTCACTTCTGTTTACTTTCAAAATACAACTTTCCGCCAAACTACAAGTTTTTTTTGTAGCTGTGTGGAAAAGTCAGGAGGACATTTCAGGTCAGCGGGCACTTGAAGATGGTGTCAAACTTATAAATAACGCAGAAAGTCAGACCGGGCTGTGAATCTTAGAGGGGAGGGGGAATAATCTTGATCAATTTTTTTTCCTAATCACTAGACCATGTTACTGGGCTCTTTAAGCGACACCTTCTCAATAAATGGAACTTGCCCTTTGTATAAAAATTAGTGCAACTGGTATTAAAAAATCTGAGCTTACAATATGGCAGGAGGCTACAGGTATTGTTTGCAAACTTCTACCAGACCTCGGTGATTTAAGATGTGACGGGTCTTTGCTCCTTCAGGTATCGGTCTCCAGCTTTCCATGTCCAATCTTGGTATGACGAAGTTAAAGACTACACGTACCCGTACCCGCATGAGTGCAACCCGTGGTGCCCAGAGAAGTGCACTGGCTCTATGTGCACGCATTACACCCAGGTAACGGAGACGAGTGGCTTTCCCACCTACACTCTGCATCCCCCCATGTCCTTGCTGTCCCCACAACGCGTGCCCACCGTGGGGTAGTTTGCTCGTTTTCAGTAACTCGTTTGCACTTGCAGATAGTCTGGGCCACGACGAACAAGATCGGCTGTGCTGTGAACGTCTGCAAGCAGATGAACGTCTGGGGGGAAATCTGGGAAAACGCCGTCTACCTGGTCTGCAACTACTCGCCCAAGTAAGGCGGATGAGCTGGGTTCCCTCCAGCTTTCCTAAAACTGGCAGGTTGCTTAACTAGCCCGGGGCCTGGGGAAGAGATTTCAGGCAGTCTAGACTGGTGGTTGTGGCTTTAAATTTTCTCTTTAGACGGCAGCGCAGAGCTGGTTCAAGACTTCTGAGTGTTGCCTGGAAAACTGAATGAGGGGCCGGGGCCAGGCTGGAGCTTTGATGTTCCTGCCACGGGAAGGAGGAGCAGGAGATGGCCAGGACGGAGCTGGTGTG
Organism: Eurypyga helias; assembly: GCF_000690775.1. Lineage (NCBI taxonomy): Eukaryota > Metazoa > Chordata > Aves > Eurypygiformes > Eurypygidae > Eurypyga > Eurypyga helias. Next base: position 33,358 of record NW_010225572.1, on the reverse strand, counting down.
CGCTGCCAAGGGAGGCTCGCTCGCTCTCTGCTGCTGGAGGGGTGGGAGGGGATGATGGGGTGGTGATCAGCGCTCCAGCAGCTGCTTCTGCTCCCAGCCAGGTAGGCTGCCATATCTCACCACCCCCTCCTGCAAAATCTGTTGGTTTAGAGGCACCGCTGCTGTGTGCAAAGCCAGCCCTGCGGCACTCGCTGGTGGGGCCCGCTGCAAGGAGCTGTGAAGAGATAAATCCCAGATCCGGTGAGCTCCCCATGGCTTAAAAAAAAAAAAAAAAAGCTAGCTAAATCTCAACTGATGCAGTTAACTCGACAGTTTGATTAAATTTCAAAGTGAAAATCACATTTCTTTTACTGTCGCACCCAGGAGAAGATTCCTCCCTGGCACTGACAATATTTTCAGCTTTAATGGCTAATAGGAGGAACATTCCCACTCCAAGTCCTCGGCAAATTAAATCTTAGCAACAAAATGAAATAGGGAAATCGCTACAAACAAATGGAGTGGCTTGGAGAGCATCTGACTTCTGGAGACCTTAGGGCAGAGTAACACGGATTAAAACGCTGTGCAGGTGTCGAGCTGGCAGCTCGTAGCACGATCCAGGCAGAGCCCTACGGGTGGGTTGTCTAAGCCTCTCTCCCCACGTTTGCTACCAAGCACATAGCACTTGTGGATTGGTGGGATTTAATAACCCGCTCCTCATATGGGATGGCACCATCTCCCACGGAACTCCCGCAGCAGGCTTGGGCTATTTGCACATCATCCGTTCAGGGCTGCTGGATGGAAAAACACTCTATTTCTGCAGTTTCTGCTTAATCTCTTCTCTCTGGCGTCAGCATGCATTGTCCTCATCTAGCCTTCCAGGTGGAGACAGCTGAAAGAGCAATAACTGAAGGGTGCGTAGCCATGGGCTGAAATCCGGCTCCTTCCACCTTCTCAGCCCCTAAAGTTTGCAGTACAGAGTGCCAAAAAGGCCTTTGTTTCTGGGTAGTTTCTTGAGGAAAATGCAGTAATCCATTGATTTACTTCTGTTTACGTAAGATCACAGTATTTATACTGGAGTTTAATGTAAATGTGATATTGCACGCAATTTATTTAAGTAAAACCCTAAAAACGTCATCTTGGAGGTGAAATGAGGAGGAACATTTTTCTTACAAGGCTTTCCTAGGCTGGTTGTTTAGTCTTTGCTTAGTTGCTCTGGGCCAGGGCGATGTTTCTGCTGCCACAGAGGCAAAACTGGGGACTTGAGGATGTCCAGGTTGAGTGAGGAGAAAGTGCAGAGGGCTGCTGTGTTTCCCACACGATCTGCCCCGAGGGACCACGTATTTATGGTGCTTTTCTCTTTGGAAATGGTTCCAGATGGAAAATGGAGCAGCTTTTACATGGCAAACGCTGTGCTGCAGCCTGTCCCATGCCAGCTGCCTGGGGGCATTGCTGGGAAGAGGGTGGGAGACCTGTGGCTCTGGTGAAGGAGAGGTGAAGGCAGGCGTCGGGCAAAGGGAGGCAGCAAGCAAGCAGTTGCAGGAGGACAACGGGCAGCACAGGGATGGAAAGAGCGGGGGCAGCTGCCTTTTCCCCATTTACAGCCCCTCATCCAAGGATGAGCACAGCAGAAACACCCATTTTCCCCACTCCCTTAGAACCAGGCCAGGTCGGGGGCTTGGATGGGTATTTGGGTGTTTGATGGGTGTGCATTGCTCTTGTGCTTGCAGGGGCAACTGGATCGGGGAAGCCCCATACAAGACCGGCCGCCCCTGCTCCGAGTGCCCGCCGAGCTATGGAGGCGGCTGCCAGAACAACCTCTGCTACAAAGGTACGTGGTGGGCAGGCATGGGGCAGCCTCCTGGGTGGAGCAAACTTATGTCTGGAGACTTTTAATTAGAAGCAGCCGCAGCTTTATGCGCTTTTTAATTAGCCATCCTTAATATTTCGACATCGCAGCGCGTGGTAAATGGGGGACCGCTGCCGAAACCGAAAAACACTGAACTGCTCAAAATCTCGGCGCGCTTTCCCTGGTGAAGATGAGAGCGAGCGCTTGGGTGGGGGGAAGCGGCTCTGCGCTGACATGGGTTTGGCTCAGGATCTCCAGCGGGATTTTGAGTGCTGGCAGGCTGCAGGCGGGAATGATCCCATCCTCGCAGGGTTTATTTGGGAAGGGAACGTTCTCCATCGCTGACTGGAGGCGACGTGGGTGGGCAGAGCTTGGCCGCCTGCCCCGCTCCTTCAGGGGCCGGGACAGAGTGTTTCCCTCGCTCCCCACCTTGGCTTTCACGGCTGCAAAATGAATACAGCGGTTCGTGTCTCTTGGAGGAGAGGAGAAGGATCATGGATGGTTCTGTGGAACTGTGGAGTTCTCTGAAAAATATTATTCACACTGAAATGTCCCGCAAAGCAGTGCTATTGCCCCAGCATGCGGAGTATTCTGAGGGCATTTTTCTTCTCCCATGTTTTCCTTCACAGAGAACCAGGCTCTTAGAAAAGGGCAGGTTCCCTGGAGCCTTGCCCAAAGCAGAGGCTTAATTTGCTGTGACAGTGTATTTATCATTTTAGCCCAGGGCTGTGTCCAGGGAGTCCCTGGGGTGCCAGTGGGCTGCAGTGGGGAGAGGGGAGGGGATGCCCTGGTGATGGAAAGCCCTCTCGGAGCCACCATCCGTCATCCCTCTCTTTGCCCCATTCCTCTCCTCATTGCTGAGGACGAGCGCAGCGCGGGGTTTCAGGTAGGGGCCCAGCGAAATGAATTTTGCTGGTGCTGTTTCCCAAGTCCCTTTGCCCGGCTGCAACAGCAGGCAGCTTGTTCTCCGATGGAGGTGAAGCTGTGGGATAAACCGGCCGGAGGCGTGGAAGCTGGGATGAGGCTGTAGCAGGACGTTTCCAGAGGGAGCGGCACAAGCTGATGGGGGAGGTTGAAGAAGCAAACCCAGGTGGGAGGAGAAGAGGTCAGCCACCTTCCCACGTGCCAGAGCCCCTTTTTTGCATGCACACTTCAGGAAATTTATGCTTTCCTCCAGAGAGAAAGAGCTGTATAGGAAACAGATAAGAAATAGCAATTATTTCACTCATTTCAAACCTTTATTTTAAGATGCTCTAAGTGCTGTTTCCTGGCAGAGGAGCAGGTCTCCCCTCCTTGTGCTGCATCTGCCCTGGCAATAGCCCTGTGCAGCCTTAAATGGGCACTTTTGAGTTTCTAACTGTCAGAAAACAGATCCCCGTCAAACTAAATCACCTTCCTCAAAATAAGGACCTGTCTGACTTCCCCATCGCTGTGAACGCGCTGTAATTATTTGTTATTCCCTCTCCTAACAAGATTACCGCTACGAAGATCCCGTCATCGCTGAGACGGACGAGACTAACGAGGTGGAGATTTCGCAGGTCGCGGAGCAAAACCCAGTGCGGTTCTACCCTCCTGAAAGCAATCCCAGCAAACCCATCAAGCCCAAGAAAACCTCCCCAGAGTCCTACATGAGTAAGGCGGCCTCCTTCTTTTCCAGATCCTTGAAGTTTTAAAATACCTCTGTGGGAATCAGGGAAGAAAAACCTGGGAGGATGTCTGAGTGGAGGGGGAGGCAATCTATGTGAAAATGAGCTGTTAGGTATAGCAGAAGACTGCCAGAAGTGGGGAGCAAAGCTTCCAAATGCCGCTCGTGCCTTCTGCACATCATTCTGCAGCAGTTATTTGCTCTTTTAGGACAAATATTGATGAACCAAAGGTCAGTAATCCATCACTTTAGGAAATACTGGGTTTATTTCCCAGTTAAATACACTCAGCAGTTACCTCCTTTGCAGCTTTTTTTTTTTTTTTAATTTGTTTCCTTTTTATTGTTTGCTGGGGTAGATTTCTGAAATTATTTGTGGCGCTGGTAGTACTTCCTCAGTTGTTTTCTAATCACTGTTAATTAAAAGAGGCTTACTGTAAAAACAAGGTGAGGCAAGTCAGTGCATCCTTTTCAGTTTATCTACGAACATCTCGAGAGCCTGTAATGAAACGGAGAATGAGCGCTCTGGGGGCAGACCTTGGGCTGTAAATCAAAGCCTTCAGCTGTCAGACGCCTCTTCCTTGCTCATATTTCCAAAGACACCTGTCTCAGGGGAAGGGCTAAAGAGGCACGAACTGCTCTGGGCTGGTTGGTCAGTGATAAGATTTTTATCTTGGGGCACCAAAGGCCTCCAGGAGAGTTGCATGGTGGTTGCTCATCTCTGCAGCTCGAGAGCAGGCTGTGACAGTCTTTCTTCCTTTCTAAAGTAGCTACTTAATTTATTTTTTTCTCCCCAGCACAAGTCGTTACCTGTGAAACCAAGATGAGAGACAAGTGCAGAGGCTCAACATGCAACAGGTAGTGTTTTATAGATACCTCTTGGAGCTGTGTGGGGAAAAAATGGCCTAAAAATTGTCCAGTCCTGGCAAACATAGGAGAGCCCATACTATGTGGTTTTGGTGACCGTCTAGGTAGATTCATTAAAAAAGAAAAAAAGCCTTCACTTATCTTAATACAAAACCTTCAGCCAAGCCTAGCAATAAGATGACTCAGTTCATTTTATTCAGCCGTGATGACCCACAGTTTCAGGTGTCCAAAATCGTTTAATAAATTCTGGCAGAGTCATTTTTGAGCCTTCTTCATGCATTCCACGGCTGTCCAAGCCAGACCAATAATT
>NW_010225572.1:15191-28683 GCF_000690775.1 Eurypyga helias | reverse complement strand
AGCAAACACAATAATTCTTGGCTTGTCCCCTCCCAGCCAGTCAAGAACTTCTGGTTAAGGTTTCTGCAAAGAACGGGACAGTTTATCACTTGGAGAAAAACCAAATCCACAGAACCTAAATATTGGTCGGGCTTTTAAGGAGGGTGGAGAAACGGTTTTGAAAAGTAGCTATTTTGCAATCTTGTTTTTAAATGGAGGAGTTACGTGAAATGAATGGAATGACTCTTAAATGAAACAGAGTCAAAGTCTGTTTTTCTTGAATTGTTTTTTCGCCACCCTCAAAGATACATATCTTCACTAGGTATTTGTGCCCAGCTGGCTGCTTGTACAGTAAGGGAAAGATCTTTGGAACATTTTATTATGAGAGTGTAAGTACCTTTTAATAGCTCATAGATGTAATTTGTGGGGAGTTAGCGGTAATAACAGAAATGGGAAATGCCAACAATTCTAGTGTAATTTGGCTTTTCGCAGTCTCCAGTTTTGCTGCTGTAAAATGGTGCTAATACAGATTATCTGTATTTTCCTCATCCTAGTGATGGAAAAAGAAGTGGTCTGGAAAGGGAGAGTGATCCCAGGCGTGATTTTATCATGAATGCCCTTAATGTGCAATGGAACCTGTGGAAAGTGAGGGATGGGGATCAATAGACAGCTCTTACAAAGATCTCTTCTTCGGTGTGGGCAGCTGTCATGCTGAACAGAAATCTTATACGAAAAACACTGTTTAATGTTGTAACTAAGTAATATTTTGGGCCGATTTGCTGGATCTTGAATTAGCAAGATAATTTATAAATACAGCATGGCACTGTTTTCCCTTCAAAACTACTTTTGGAGTGAAGAAAGGTTTAGAATAAAAGGGGTTTTGTGTAAAAGCGTGTTTGCTTTCCCCATTCTCACTGTCGGTGCGCGACGGCGTCGCCCATGATGCATCTTTGCCCTGCAACTTCTGTGATTGCAGACAGCCGCCTCCTCCAAGTGGTTTCAGCAGAAATATTTTGGGTTTGAATATTTTGTTGCGAACTGGAAATATTTCATGCTGGTCATTAGCTTCTAACGCTGCCTTCCTTCAAAATTGCATCTAAATGTACCGTTTTGTTATTTAAAAAAAGGTTGCCATTCAACCAGGCAGCACTTAAAATAATAATGAAAAAAAGAATAAGGCTGTGCTGGAAGAGTGAGATTTAACAACCAGATTCCAGAGGAGTGTGCTCAGCCTATTTTCCATTTGGCGCTTTGGTGGGGGTTTAATTTCTTCTTCATTTTTTTGCACAGCGGTTGGTCAGTGTCGCTCTGTGAGCGAGATTGATTTCACATATCGTTTGTATTTGTGCTCTTGTCAGTCATCAAGCATATGTCGTGCTGCAATCCATTACGGCATCCTGGACAACAAAGGGGGACTGGTTGATATCACGAGGAAGGGGAGGACACCGGCTTTTGTGAAGTCTACCAGGAACGGCGTGGAGTCTTTTAGGTACTGCCTTCATGGAAAGGTTTTTGTGTTTGCTTTAAATATATGCAGATGTTCAGTCCTCTTCCTTACTCACATGTAGACATGGTGACTCCTAGTAATTCTAGGACACTTACTTATTTTTAAAACATGTTTTTGTTTGCTTTGCAGGAAAACTAAGCCTTCAAATGCATTCATGGTTTCCAAAGTCACAAGTAAGTTTTAAAAGTTGAGAAGAAACCATTGTTGCTAGAGTTCTGTGGGATACTTGAAAACGTCATTCCTTACAGTGCTCTTTATTGTTTTAAGTGGCCCTGGCAAATGGTTCAGTTCCACAACCAAAGCCCAGGGCGCTGATCCGTCACCCACTATGGGCAGTCCCACCACCCACCTCTTCATTTTTCTCTAGGGATCAAAGAGGAAGGTACAGGGAAAAAAAGTGATAACTGGCCATTTCCAGCAGCATCCCCTGGTGATGGATCACAGTTGAGTCCAATCATCAGCTGCAGTGTCACAAGCTGCTGATCGTAAAGTGATGGAAGATGAGCCATGCTTGTGTGCAAGGCTCAGTCTAGTGTGAACACCGTGTAAAACCTGAAAAAAGTGGTACCTAATGTAACAGTGCAATACTATATCGAAACATATAATACATACAAAATCAGTTTCTAACAGTGAGTCATCATATTTATGATAAACATATAAATAAATACCATGGAGTTCTAATTTTTAAACAGTTCCCTCCCTCCGAATAATTCGTCCTCCTACATATAATCATCACTATGATTAGTTCCGCTTGAGTCACGTTCAAGGATAACTGTGTCAGGTTATTTGGACTCCACGTCGGGCGCTGCAGCAAAAATACACCGTCTTGTGGGTCAGCTGCATCTCTCTTTTGGAAGGTGTGACCTTTTTAAGGCCATTTAGTTGTATGGTAGCAGGATTTCTGCTGGAGAGCTGGTCAGCCCTCTCCTCGGTGCATGCTGCTGGTAAAGGAGCCAACGGTGTCCTCAGCTGGACGTGGGTCTCACAGATGCGTTGCGTGACAGTGACTTGTGTTTTCTGCTGAGCTATTAGGTCTAGTAATTTGCCTTTCCATCTTTATTTCCGCAGCACAGACGCTGGATTGCTACACTACGGTAGCTGAGCTGTGCCAGTTCAAAAAGCCAGCGACCCACTGCCCGAGGTGAGTGGCACACGAGCACGAGCCTGCTTGTGTTCAGCTAAACCCGCTCTGCTCCGAGGGTGGAGGATGCTGAGGTCCTCAGACCTGAGGGCTGGCAGGGATGGAGTTGGTTTTACCAGATGAACTCGGAGGGAAGGGGGTGGGAATGGCACGTTTCCTCCTGGCAGCGTGCTTTTCTTGGCGTTGCGATAGAAATTTCATGTTAAGTTTTCAGACTGATTCAGTAAGGTGTAGGTCGGGCTACGCGACCCCGTTTCAGCACACCCCTATGTGCAAATGTGCAACTTTGCACTCTGCCTTTATTATCCTTCATTTGCTGGTTTTTTTGGATGCAGTTTTCCTTTCCACCTTAAACCCTGAAAGAAGTTTGTCCCAAAAAGCTGCTCTGTGCAGGTGTAAGTCGTGGCAGGGCAGGGGGGACACAGACGTGCAAATCATTATGTGCACAGCATTGTGCAAAAATATAGGTCTTCCTTTGAAAATGTCATAAAAGACCAATCCCTCTGTTGCTGGTCTAAACCCCTCTATTTGCAGTTCTGCAGTGACTACCAAATGTCATCTGAGGGGAACAAATAATTGAATTCACGGTTGCCACCTGCAGACCAGATGCAGGCACTTGAAATCTCCCAAGAATGCAGCTTGCTTTCCTGTCGAGCCTTGATACTGAGAATAAGTATGAATAAATTGTTTTCTAGGATTTATTGTCCAGCCCACTGTAAAGATGAACCATCGTACTGGGCACCGGTGTTTGGCACAAACGTTTATGCAGATGTGAGTATGCTCCTTCACCCGATGATCCCGTGCGTCACGATATCCGTATCGCAGAGCCAGGCTCGTACTCTGCCATCTAGGGAAGAGTGTCAAACTCTCCGTGAGCATTGCAGTGTGGAGATGGGCAAATGGGGATGAAGGAAGAGGTAGCAGCAACAAAGTGCAACAGCTACAACACCAGGTTGGGCTCGGTGGGCCTGGGGCAGCCCGTCTCTCTGGCACTGACTTATCCTTGTGGACTTGGGCAGGTCACTTAACCACCCCGTGCCTTAGGGGCTGTGAAACGTTGGCAGCACTCATCTGCCTTTGGAAAGTGCTTTGGGATCTACAGAGGAGCACCCAAGGGGCTTTTATATATGTTATCACACTATACAGTCGGCAGAAATAGACTTTCTTCCCCCCCTCCCCTGCCCTCCTCTTTCGGGGAGCTGAACAGCGTTTCTGCGCGGTCGGGACGCAGCGCAGAGCAGTGGAAAGAAAACATGCGAGTTGGTTTTATTGGTTTGTTTTTCTAAACTCTGCTCATGGGGATGAGCAGAGACGATGCTAAAACTAGGCAGAGAGTCAGTTTTAAAAAAATCCGTTAATATCAGGCCTCTAAAAACTGGGTTTCAACGTTTTTCCATTTGTGGGTGCTTCTCTCTCTTTTATTTTTCCCCTCCCTCTGTGGAGACTGTGTTTAGAAATGCCTGCCTGGTGCGCAGCCTGTAGGAACGTGCTTTCTGAAGGCCTGGGGAAAGCAGTCGGCAGGTCATGGACCCCCACCTTGGGGTCAGTGCGAAGCCTTGTAGACTCCTGAGAAGAAAACATCCTGGAAAAATCGTTAATTTGGGGCAAGCAATCATGAAAGCAAATTTAAAATCCTCTCTTTATTATTTTACTCAAACCCAGGGTTTTTTTAAGGGTAGAGCTGCACAAACAGGTTAGCCTAGACTGGCTCGCATGCAAATTCATCAGGCAGCTGCCACCCCGCGGTACCTGCCTCTGTGCGTGCTCCGACCTGCAGGAAATGGGAAATACTTTTCTCTCTTTTACCGAGGACAAAACTACCTCAGATTACCCCCGAACGGGGCCTGCCGTTTCAAGGGTATTAGGCGAGGACCAGCATCCCGGGCTGGCGTTGTTTCCTGATTTGTACTGACGCAAAAGGATTAGTGTCCTTTAATGAATCGCAAGCTCCATTTCCTCCCATACCCCCTGGGTATTGTTTCATAAACGAGGGCATGGACTGTGATTTGGGAGAAAAAATAAAATAGAAAAAAAAATAAAGTATTTGTCCACTTCCTAGAGGGTTTGGTTAACCTTTTTCTGGACTAGCGCCAATAGTGTGGTGCAGGTGTAATAAAGGAAAGCATTTAGGTTTTTATGAGTGTGAAATTGGTAGCAAAGCAGGTGAAGTCAGCTGGGAAAAAGGAGTTTGAGGCGGCTGTGGAACGTGCTGCAAAGGGAGCGGTACTGATGCTGAGCAGTGCTGACAAGGGAAACGTGCAGGGAGAGTTTGGGGAAAGGCTGTTCCCAGGGAGCATGGGCTGGGCAGGATGCTCTCCAGGAGGGGATGCTGTGAATTAACCCAAGCCCGCAAACGAGGAGTAATTAAAGCTGGCAATAAGCTGGGTGAGACAACTCCTAGTCTGCTGGGAGGGTCTTTTGGTTTCAAGTTTAGAGTCACAGCCCTGGGGGGACACGTGCCCCAGCTGTGTCATCTCAAATAAGTTATCTAAAACAAAAATGAAGGATCTTGCCCTGTTTCCAGCTGCCCTCCCTGCATGGTGCCCTCTGGCCTTTTAGCACCTCCTCCAAAATGTCCATCTGCTAAATGCTCTGGCAGGTGAGGAGTCAATAGTCCAAGCTATGATGACAAAAATGCATTTCTAGTCTGCGTGACGACCCAATCCGCTCTGCTTTTGGCCCGAGATAGCGTTCGCATTTGCGCCATCCCAGGAAGGTGTGTGAATTCTTTTTCTCCCATGAAGAACAAAGCTGGGATATGAAAAATTGGCAGGTTTTGTGGTGTAATTCTGATTTTTATTCAGGGGCATAGAAGCCACTATCTGGGTTTGTGTTAAGGGATTTTTACCCACTTTAAATGCATTCTGATTGGTGTTTTTTTTTTTTAACTCATCATGATAAAATTATTATGGATTGTGTGTTATAAGATTATCTCCTGGGTCCTCCTGGTGGTTTAAAGCACAGGGGTATTGGCAGCCTTTGCTTTAAAAGCAGTGCAGGAAATTGTTCATGGTGAAATCAGTAAGACTGTGGAGTGGGGACATAAAGGAGCCTTAAAATTTGGGGTAAATGAACAAAACGAAAGAAAATATGCGGTGGGAAAAGTTCATGCCCAAATCCCAGGTCTTTCCACTGAATGGCATTACTTTTCAGTGAGAACAGACCTGCTGCCTGCATGCAGGGTTTACAGACTGAAGCAGCACGTGGGGGTGCGCAGGGAACTCACACAGCATCCTTCCAGCGCTGAAATTAGTAACAAGTCGCTGCTGGCTGGGGAACAGCAAATTTTGTTTTCCCTGGGGGCACATTGGTGGAATAATTAAAAAATAAAAGTTGTATGAATACATGACTGTGCCTAGGAAACAAAACTCAGCTCTCAGTAAAGGACCAGTTCCGGGGTGATGCTGGAGCTGTGTGAAACCCCGTGGGTGTTGATCGAGGCTGTAAAAGGGCTTTTAAGTTTCACAAGACATTTGCCACTCTGCCTGGCTCCTGGTGTGAGAGACACTGCAAGGAAAGCTGTCCCCATTCCTGTTCAGGAGCCCTGTTCAGCTAGGAGAGAAAATGTCTCTCTGCTCCCGAGATAAGGTCCTTGATCCACAGTTGTGTGGCAATTAGTTGGAGAAGAATCGATCACCTACATAACGAGGCCGGTGTTTATCAGCAGAGCAAACCAAGCTGGGTGGCTCAGCTCTCAGGAGATACGAATTTAATGATTAAACCGCTCACACTAATGAGGAAATTATGGGCGATTAAACTCATACTCACAGACTCTTGCTAATGGCCCTCTATAAAAGATATTGGCATTGTGTGGTGTATGCCTGGGAGCATCCCAAGGGGCTGCACCATGGAAAGCAGTTGCATTGCCCACAGAGCTGTTGCACTTGTGAATTTGAGGGGAATGCCTTTATTCTTCTGCAATATCCCATCTTCCAAAAGCTCTGCAGTCAGTTCATCAAAGCAAAGCCCGGCCTGGGATAGAGGAGGGCTGTAATCCAACAGCGATAAGAGGAGGTTTGGGGTAAGGCAATAAAAAGCCTTTTGGTCAAAGCTTTGAGTAAGAACAGCAGAACAGCAAGTACTGGAAAAAAAAACCACAGGGATGCCTTAAAAAGAACATCATTTAGGATGTCTCTCAGTGGAGAGTGTTTCAAATTGATTCAGGACAGTTTAATTTTATGATCCAATTTTAGATTTACAGATTTCCCACTGCATACTAGTGAATTTGCAGCATATCTTCCAAACGCAGCGTTCCTTTGCTCCCTTGACCATATATAGAAGCAAAATACCAAATTGGCACTCGGAACTCAGGGAGCTGCCAAGAGATAGGCCATCCAAAGTGATAAATATATAGGGGACAAGGCAGACCTGCCATATATGGCTGCAGGAGTGAAACAGCACGATCTGTATTGTACGTACACGATGGGAACGTTTGCCCTTGGCACTGGTTTTGTGGTCCTTTGGTTTTTAGCGACCAGGGAGTTTATGGGGTTGGGATTTTCACCTGCTGCAGTTCCCTGTGCAAGGCTGGTTTTCTGCTTTTTGTTTTTCCAGCTTGCCGTATGTAAAACCTCTAGAGGGTTTGATAGTTTATACTGTGCCTAAGCCTTCTCTGCTTTTGCTCTCTTTTCTGGATGCTTGGGGAGCTTAGTCATCGGTTGTTAGTGTTTTGTGTTCCTCCAGCTCTTCTGACGCTGCACATCTTGGAGACCAGCGTAATAGAGAAGCTTAATCTTTCCTCAAATGTTAATCTCCCTCCATACTTTGTGTTGTCTTATGGGGTAATGCCTGTCCAAAAACTACACCACTCAATGGGTGCAGTCCCGTTTTTTCTAGAAAGAGGGATAATCGGTGGTCATTTACCTTAAATCTGGAAGAGCATCTGCTTTTCAAGCAACTGGGTGAATCAACTTTGCTGGTCACTAGCAAAGTGTTTCACTGCAGCGGTTGCTCTGGTGCAGATCCAAGAGGCACAGGCTGGGAAGTTGTCCTCCATTCAGCTTTGGCCCTGGATGATCTCCCAGGCGCAGCTCCAACGCAGAAGGGAGTGGTGGGAAAGCTGCGTGTCCTCTGCGGTAGCGCTGGGTCTTCTTACAGCCGGGGCTGATGACATACCTGCAGGGTCTGGTCCGTGACATCTGTTATCCCTCATCTGTCCATGAGAAGGACAGAACTGTTTCATAGCTTTTTCACTATACTCTTCTTTTTTGTCTCTTTATTTCCTGGTTTTCCTTGTTGCTATCAAGATGGTAAATCTCCAGATATAAAATATAGACAATTTGTCAGTCAAAATAATATTTAATTAATAATATTTTTCAGAGCTCCAGTATCTGCAGAACTGCAGTGCATGCAGGAGTCATCCCTGATGAAAGAGGTGGTTTTGTGGACGTGATGCCCGTAGAAAAGAAGAAGAGTTATGTTGGCTCCTTAAAGAACGGAGTCCAGTCTGAGAGGTGGGTGTTTTTCCCTTTGTACTTTCCTCTTACTCTTGATGGTGCGGTATGTCAAAGTCAGCAGGTATCAGCCAGCAGGGCGGGTGGATTGGAAGTACGTGACTTAACAGTGTCACCCTGAATTTTGAGCCCCAGAGAAATAGAGCGTGTTGTCCCGCTCTCACCTTCCACAAGCGAGTAGCTGCTTTCGGATTGGTGGGAAAGGTATGAAATAGTGTAAGCCTGGTTTTATTTCATTGCAGTATGAGTCCATATTAATACAAATAGGTAATATAAAAGATAAGCACGGGTATTTCTACAGCTTTCAACCTGGGTCATGCTTTGAGGCTTAGAATTGGGATTTTCATTCAATTCTGGGGTGTGGGATGCATTTGTATTTAACTCTCTGTAAAACTCTCTGTAAGAGACTAAATGACTAAATTAACCTCTTGAGATGACCAAACAATTTTTGAAGGTACATTTGCCACCCTTATAGGTTTTTTTCCCCGCCCCCTCCTTTTTTTGTTTTGGGCCAACCTTGCTGGTTTCAGTGTACCATTGCCAATCAGTGCTTCCAAAACCCTGCACCTCCGGATGATCGCAATGATGGAGCTGCAGCTCATTCTGCCCTCTCTAACTTGAAATGTCTGTTTCAGTTTGTGATGTATTTTCTCAGATACCGGTGTGATGATTCTGGTTTCTCGGAGCTGTCTTTGCAAACATAGAATTTCCCACTGTTGTGGTGGGTTTTGGTCACTACTAACATGGCTCTGTCTGCTCTGTGTAGTTCCTCTTTTATAATTGTCCTAAGAAATCCAGACAATTTTGCCGTTTTTATTCTGATAATGAATATGCCAGAATGCTCTAGAGCATCTCAGAAAATGAAAATGGACCAAGACAGGAAAGCTGTTGGCATTAAACATGGGCAGCTTTAGTGTAGCTCTGTCATGGTCAGCATTTTGCAGCTGTGTGATTTGTAATTTGGTAGATTAGGTTTAGGTGACAAACCTCCTGTTCATGAGTTTTCTTCTGTCTCTGTCTTGCTTTTACTTACACTACCAGACAACTTTTTACTTGGATGGCAAACTCTGCCCTCGCTAAGAATAAACTGTACGGCTAGCGGTGACATGCAATATCAGCACCAGGTGCTGATCTAGGAGGTGAGGGAAACCAAAGACGTTCTTGCAGCAAGGGGTGAGCGTGAAGGTTTGGAAAGGGCTATTTACACTCAGCAGTAAGGATCACCTTTGTGCTCTGAGATCCACTGGACACTGAAAGAGCATTTCAAAGATGAAGGTGAAAACTTTACCCCTTAGGACACTGGAAGTAACCTTTGACCCAAACAGGTATGGGAACGGGTTGCCTTTAAGAACAACTGAGTCTTTACCCTTGTTGGAGTGTGTATTTTGTGGAAATATGAAATATTTTGCCTTTTTCCTGGGGTTTTGCAGCCCAGCAGGGGCTGGGAAATAGGGGCTGGGAACAGAAACAAGTCCTTGCCCCCATGCACACAGCCACTGCCAGCAGCTCAGAGTCAGCTGGGGGCACCTCTGCATCTTGAAAATGAATATCTGTATTTATTGTCGTGAGCTGATCTGGCCACTTGCATTGCCAGCACCAGGAGATGGGCCAGACAGGCCCTGGGAACCCGCCAGCCTATTTGACAACTGTTTTTAGCAAAGCATGTTCTGCTTTATGCCTGAATCCCTGCATAAGGGAGCACAGTGTTCTTGGATCCAAGCTAGCACTCTAAGAGAGGCTTTTGCTTCCCAGCTCCTTTTGGTGGCATTAGGACTGTAGATTTGGATTGAAAGCATAAAGTAAAGGCAAACTCATGGATTTGTGCCTCTTCTTTTTCATCCTTTATCCTTCTCCTGCTCCTGGTTAGGGCCACATCAGCACAGAGCCAGCGTGTTGAAGCAGTGGACTCCCAAGAAATTTGGAGTTGCCTGTAGGTCTGTCACACCGTTGGTCCTGCATTGCCTGCATTTGATTCATGACTTGTTTCTCTTTCTTTTTTTTTGTTCTTCAGCTTGAAGAATCCTTCAGATGGAAACGCTTTCCGAATTTTTGCTGTGAAGCAGTAAATTCCCAGGGAAGGTGTGGGTTTCTTTGGGAGAGCGCTCTGATATCCAGAGACAGGAAGGCTCCTCTGCCGGCATCAGCTCTGACCGTACCCTCCTTGCCGATCTCTTTCAGGGAATTAAAAAAAGAAAAGAAAAAAAAAAAAGACACCAGGTTCTGACTCAGCTGTTCGCATCTCATCGCACCCGTGCAGCGTTGTATCTTTTCGTTTCGTGGTTTTGTTTCTCTAGGGGCATTCAGCAGTGATAAACTGTTCTAACTTACAATTTACAAGAGAGGTGTGCTACACAGAACGGTGGTGGCTCAGTGTACAGCAGACGTAGGGATCTCGGCCTGGCCCTGGATGGCGTTTTTGGGGTGTGAAGCATCTACTGCGATGGGAGCGGGGACGTGCACTGTCGAGCAGACTCAGAAGTGAGCGACTGTCTGGGTGCTGGACCCTTTGAAATGAGAAAATGTTTCAAAAGTTGCATCTTTTAGGGGCAGGTTGGACTTTGGTGGAGTGTTTTTTTGTATGTTTGGTGTTTTCTGTGCAAAAGAAGAGCAAACAGTGTTTTTTTCAACAAGGTGGCATGCATCAGCTCTGCTGTGCAAGGCTGCTGGGGCATTGCACTGGGCTAAGTTGTGCGATGGTGTCACGTCTGGGGAGAGAATGTTCGTGTTGGCTGGTTATCAAGCTTTTTTGGGTTTTCTGGGGACTGGAGTAGGGTATGAAATGGCGGCAGAGATCCTCGCTGCAGAAAATGAAGCCACCAGATAATCAAAACAGCAGGTTTAGTGTTTGCTGGTCAAACATTTGCAGGTATGTTGCAAGTCTGGCAACCCGTGAGAAGGCAGTGAATCGGGGCTCCTGTGCTGGCACATCTCATCCTATACTACACGCCATTTCAAATAAAATTTCAGTTAAATGCAGTGTATTGTTTCATACAGCAGTGCTGGTTGTTTTATCTGTAGTAGTTAAGTAGCGGTAAAGTTAATCTTATTTCTGCTAGGAATGGTTGCATCCATAGGAAGCTTGTTCACCTTTGTGAAGCTCTTTGTGGTGCGTGCAGTTCTGAGACTTTAAAGATAATGGCGTAAATTGGGGTAGATGAATTTTTCCTGTTTGGTTTGTGACACCAACAGATCCCCACTTTCAGTGTAAATGGTTGTGCTCATGAGCATTTCATATCCAGGATGGTGTGTTTTGCAAAGCCTGTAGGTGTTGTAATGATGTTTAATATTTTGTTAATGTCTCAACACGCATCCAAATGCATTTCAAAGCCAAGAGAAGAGCCTAGCATGACCAGCTCTTTAAGGCAGGAGAGCATTCTCTGCTATATATATTGAAGTGGATTTGTAGAATTGGCCTAAACACAAATCTGGTTGTCTTTTGATGCACACACCGCCCCCAGTAATTTCATTACTCATGAGAAAGCAACGTAAACTTTAGTTCTTCCATTCTTGTAAATGCATAGTCCTTCTGCTCAATAACTTCATTTTACTGTTGTATAACCAATGGGAAAATGGTTTTCTCTATTTGGCAGATGTCTCATAGCTGTTCTTAGGCTCAGGCTGTTTGGTTTGATCTAGACAGATATAAAAGTCATCTCTTCAAGCTGTTTCAAAACACAGACCAAAAATGTTTATATAATTAAGCACTTCTTTAATTCTGTAAAGGCCAAGAAATGAGCAAGGAAATTACTTTCATCACTCGGTTTGTCTCACTGATGGGGTTTCTTTCTCTGTGAAATCTGAATCTGGTAAGAGACCTTTGGTCTCTATGAAATTGGAGCTGCTTTGTATGGTCTCCAAAAGTGCTGCACAGCAAACCTGCCTTCGGGGTGGACAGAGAGAAATGGCTGTGTCGTTGTTTATATCATATCGTCTTCCAAGGTGTACAGTATTTTGCTTTAGGTAGGAAAACCGAACTATTTTTTTTCTTACTAGGTAAATTGATGTTAAAAACAGCTGGAATATATCTTAGAAATGCTGCTGGTTGGAAGCGTTTGAGATCTTGGCAGTGAGATAAGGCTTCCCTGTTTCTGCCCACTGTGAATAACGATGCTATACATGGTCTGGTTCAAGCCCGTTAAATACTGCAGCATGAATCCATGACCATCATGGGCCAAATGGCAGCCACAGTGCTGTTTATTGAATTGGAAAGTGCGAGAGGTGCAGTCGGGTATGGGGACTGCAGGAGCACATAAAATGCCTCGACACTAACGTAGGATTCCACTTCTGATATGCTGTCCGTCACAATTACGTACGCTGTAACATGATGGGAAGAAACGTGAGGGCTGTTGGAGGAAACTCCAGGGGATTCTTGTGAACACATAAAAAATCCAAACAGCTTGGGATGTATCTACCTAACGAAAAGGGGTGAGGGAAGAATTATTATTCCAACAGAAATATCCTAAAATGCTTAATTCGTTACAATTGCTTATTTTTATCTTCAGCCAACTGGTTTGGATTTTTAGAAACCAATGTTAATTTAAGTCTGTATCTGTTTATTTTTATATTTGTTGTACAAAAGAGAAATTGTGACTTTTCTACGCAAATATTATTCGAGGTCCTGGGTGCTATTAATTTAAACATACCTCCACCAGAATTAGGGGAGATCAGGTCCTCCAAGGCAGTCATGATACGGCAATTACTTGCAATCATGTGTGCTAGCTGTTCATTTATAAGTGGGACAGTACCAGTTTTTAGCCAAATATTTACTGTTTTTTTTTTTTTCTGATACCAAAACATTTCTCAGCCTAATATATTTCAATGCCGCTTAAAGATGCAGCAGGTCTTTATATCACCAGATCCGTTCCTCGTTAGACCCCAGCTCAGCAGGTTAGTAAGCACATGCCAACTTGAAGCACCCGCGTGTAGCCTTGCTGAAGTCTCTAGTTAAAACCTTGGCACAGCCGATGCTGCCTGGTTGTTCTTTTCCAATAAATTTGTCTGAATCCAAGACCGCCAGCGCAGACGCTGCCGTTGCAGAGCATCTGGCTCAGCTTGGCCAAATTTCCAGAAAACACCACCCGTGCAAAAGCTGAGGTGCGGCGATTCCTGGCCGCCGGTGTGCTGTCGGGTCCGTTGGCTCCATTAAATCATTCATTTTAAGACGTTCAGCCAATGGCTGATTGAGGAGTCTCCAGTTGGTTGGTTGTGCAGTCTAAATATTTAGGGCCAGTTCATAGAGTTGCTTTTTTTCTATGAAAAATGATGTATTTTACGTCCTATGTATAAAAGTTTCTTGTAAATTTTTTTTGGTGTACCTTTGCATGTTTTTCAAGGGGCTGTGTGTTTGTTTATAAACTATATATTTTTTTTCTAAATACAGAATTGTAAAATATCTTCAATCCTCCCCTCCCC
>NW_010225572.1:0-15178 GCF_000690775.1 Eurypyga helias | reverse complement strand
CCCGCCTTCAGTTTTCTTTTGATTTCTGAATTATTTGTGAAATAAAACCTTCCCAGTATGAATACTTCCCTTGTCTTTAATGCTCAGCCAGAGCTGGGTTGAATTTAGAAGAGCTATTTGGGATTACTCCTGGGGACTAGAGTATCTATCCCCTGGAGAGCCCAAGCGAGATCAGGATGTGCAGAGTCTGTTCCACAAAAAAATAAACAAAACTGCCTAGTACCCAGGCATTACAAGTCAACCTTTACCCCATCAAGAATAAGATGTATCCTTTCCTGAAACACCCTGAGAGTAAGGGAAAATCAGTGTCTGTCTAAAGTAGATTAACGAGTTGGAAATGGCGTTTAATGAAGCAGATGCGAAATATAACAGAGATGAACTCCTCCCCACCTGACCAGGCTGTTTTTAAATGTATTCTTATTTTTTTTAAGGGAAAATTATACCTTTTTTTTTTCCCCCCTTGAAATTTTCTCCAAGCTCATACTTGCTGACAGCACCACAAATCAAACCAAGTTGTTTCATGGTAATTCAACACCATCTTGTTTAAAGGCGTGACATGACAAGGAGGTTTACAACTCAGCCTCCAGGCAATGAGCACCATATGGCTTTTGACCAAAAACACGGACTGCGCCAGGGGAGCGAGTCTTGATTGACAAGAAGGCCATGAAATCTCATGTTTTCCATTACATATACAAGATCAACATAAAATACAGGGATGTTTGCATTACTCCAAGGCTGGCTCGATACAGTCATGGTTGAATGGTATTTACCTGTAAAACCCAAACCAAGGACTGACGCAGTTATTATCTCCCTTGATGAAAATCATAGAATCACAGACTGGTTTGGGTTGGAAGGGACCTTAAAGCCCATCTAGTTCCAACCCCCCTGCCATGGGCAGGGACACCTTCCACTAGACCAGGTTGCTCCCAGCCTCATCCAGCCTGGCCTTGGACACTTCCAGGGATGGGGCATCCACAGCTTCTCTGGGCAGCCTGTCCCAGTGCTTCACCACCCTCTCCGTGATCAACTTTTTCCTGATATCTAATCTAAACCTCCCCACTTTCAATTTAAACCTGTTCCCCCTTGTCCTGTCACTACAGGCCCTTGTGAAAAGTCCCCCCCAGCTTCCTTGTAGCCCCTTCAGGTACTGGAAATGCTGGGGAAGATTTTCATGAGCTTAAAAGGAAGCAGAGAAAGTTATTCAGACTAATGCTCGTGGTCATGATGAGGCTGCTCCGATCATTCTATTGATTGCAACATTGATTTGGTTTCCTATTTGCTAGCAACAAATCAGGTGAGTGAAGACTTAAAGCAACACACAAAAAGGTAGGAGCACAATTTAATTTTTTTTTTCCAGCCAGCAGTGGGATTCATGTTTGTGCTTTAGTGAAGAGGACATAAAAACTGGAAGGCTGAATGTAAGTAGAGTGGAAAGAGAAACCCATGTGGATCTGAGTGAGGGCAGCAGTCTACAAAAAGAGGGGACCTGATAATCCTGTTTTCCCACTTTGCTGGTAATCCTCTGGGATCAGCAGGATGCAGGGCTCTCCCCGCTCACCATTTTGGGAGAAATGTCTCGTTGCCTGTTGCTCTGCCTTCTGCTGCCTGCTCCTCATCCCGTGCTGAGCTCATCAGAGGCTATGTATAGCATGGGCATACCTTGGGGTGGGTGTTCTTCCAAAAACCCACATTCATTTATAGGATGCACCCGGGCAATGTTTTCAAAGCCATTTTGCCAACGAGAGGGTTGGTTCTGATTTATATTAAGGACCTACTTTAAGGCACTTAGAAGACATTTATGCCACTTTAGGGTGTGGACAGAGGAGTGTAAAGAAGCCTCAGTGTAAACAGAAACCACCCTTATATCTTGTTGACAGTGGTTAAAATAGGGTTATGGAGTTAAATCAACAGACAAGGTCTCCCTTGTGCAGCACTCTGCAGTGTTTGCTCCTCACCCTTCCCACCCCGTGAGCAGGCAAGGGCTATATGCACTTTCCCTCATCATCTGCTGCAAAGCCCAAGTGTCAAATTGAATACAAGGATATTTATAGCGGGCTAAAAGTCAGGAGGCTCAGGTGGAAGATGGTAGCTGAAAGCAGGAGGAAAGGGAGCACAGGCTTGCGAAATAAATTCAGTGCTTCAGCATGCCTCACAAGTGTTGCTTCTCCCAGGTTTGGAGCTCTTTTGGTTTAGGGGCTGTGGGTGCCCGTGACCCCGAGAGAAGACCTGCCGACACCTACGCTGTCCTGAGAAGTGCTTGACACTGATATCCTCAAGTTTGTGTTTCAGAAGCTGCTTCAAGGTTTGTTTCTGCACACCCAACTTTTGCACTTGTGGAAGCTAAGAAACTCTTGATGTGTGTAAAGATGCCGTAAGGGGAGAGAGGGCATTTGTTCTTCGTGCCCAAAGGGGCCCTGATGAGAAGTAATGGGCTTAAGCTGTAGTAGCAACCATTGAGAGTGGCTGTTAGCAAAGGCTCTGATGGGAACAGATACTCTGCATGGTTTCCTTAGGCCATCATTCAAGGTTTTTAAGAAAATACTGTCTGTTATCTCCTAAGAATGAGATAGCCACTGCTAATACTGCCTTGAGTGGAGGATGGACTAGAAAATGTCTTGATGGCCCTCCCAACTGTATGTCTATAATTTTCAAGGCCAAAGGAAACATGAGATCATATGGGAAGGGTTATCAGCACCAGGATGGTGCAAAGGCATGGACAGGCATTGTCCTGTGGGTGATACAGCTAGAGATCTTCAGGTAGAAGTGGCCTAGGTGAAGGTGCACAGCATCATGCTAGTATGGGTTGAAATAACAAGAACTAGTCATTGCGCTCCAGTTAGTGTCCAGATTTCTTCCCCTGTTAGGGCTTTTGGCAGACAAATGAGTCCTGTGGGGACCCTGGGATGGGTTTGCAGATGGACCAGTGCACCTCCTGCCACGTCTGAGTTAAAGTACTGCCGACAACCCTGGCAAAATGCTGATCTGAAATGCTGGCTAGGGTGATCTAGGGCATCCCTGTAGGGATGTCACTGAGCAGAGTAACGCAACCTGAGTGTTGGATGATGGAGAGCAGCAGGGACTGCTGAAATGCGGAGGAGGCATCTCCTACCCGTGCCAGGCATGTAGCACCATCTGAGGGACAGCCTTTTGGTGGGAAGATGGAGACCATGGAAATTTTCTCATCTGCAGAGTCATGAAACAATCTCAGGCGTCTGAGGGCAGCCGGCCAGCTCAGCAGGCTGCATTTGCCTTTCCAAATACACGAGTGAAGTTAAGCTGTCTTAAACCGTTACAGCAAAACAGATGCACGGAGCTAAGTAGCCTACTGCTGGTCAGTGCTTTTCTGGGCAACGGCTTCTTTATCAGCAAACGATGATTTTTGTAAGTCCAAAGCACTAAATTGGAATTTGTTTGGGCACCCACCATTTTAACAAGGGCAATAAAATTATGAAAACACTCGAACTTTGATGAGCTCAAAACCCTCTAGTCTAGACCAAGAAAAGGACTTTAAAAGCCAACTCTAGTTGATGTGGACAGCTCAGGATGCAGTTCCAGAAAATGCTTGTGATCCTCTTTTGAGGAGAGTTACTGGAAAAGTGGTCAAGCTTTGGCCCCTTGGACAAGTGCATAGTACAGCATGACGGCGAGGGTTTGGTGTTGGGGGGGTCCGCAGCCCCTCCCTGGGTGTCCCACACTGACGCAAGAGAAACTTGTGTGAGGTCTCTGCTCTCCTCTTATATAATCAGTGACTTCAGATAAAATTAATGCCAAGTACCCAAAAAAGGGATTGTGTGTGCTCTCTCGCAGCCTCTTCCCGTAATCTGAACACAGCGTTCGACTGTGACAGTTTTGCCAGTAAAAAAGAGGTTTTTCCTTTGCCTGGAGATCCAGATTTAAAATTAGCTGCCTGTCAGCAGAGCCATCGGCAGCGATCCCTGCCAGCCTCAGTGCTCGGCGTTAGAGGTTCAGGGCCATAAAAGAGCTCAGCAGCCCAGTTTAAACAGTGACCAGAAAAGTTTGTTCAGGGAGGGCTCCCTGGCCGTTAACAACAGCGGCCTCCAATAGATCCTACGTTGAGAAAACCAGTCAAACTTTATAAAAATACTTCCTAAAGTAAATATTCATGAGTCACAGATACTAAATATTAATAATTCATACATTGGAAACAGAAATATTAGTGGGATTTGTAAGGCAGGTCTTTTTTACGTGCAATATTACAGAATTGGGTATGTGTTCCTCGCTCTTTTTTTTTTTTGTCTTGCATGTGCCAACCTTTCACGTCTGAGATGCAGGCTTGGAGCTGCTCCGAGGTCTTGGGTCAGCGAAGATGGTTGGTGCCGAAGTCCCGCGAGGGGAGCAGCTTGCCTGGAAGGGACCCAAGCAGGCACAGCGTTGAGCAGTACTCCTTGTCTGGAGGTCAGTAGCGGGGCATCCTGGGGAATTGGAGGATTTGACTCCATACTTTCAAACCGCAGATAAATTGGTTTTTTGGATTTTTTTTTTTTTCCCCCCATTGCCAGACTGACCTCTGGAAAAAAAAACCCACAAGCCCAAACGAATCACACTTATTCAAAGTTTATGCAACCATGCAGTCCCGCAAAGCATTTTTGTTGCATTAAGGTGCAAAATGGAGCAAGCACCACCCCCTGTTTTTCTAGCAAGGCAATTTTAAGTGAAATGTGGTTTTCTTGATCAAAAAAAAAGAAAAATTTTAAAAAATTCAGAGTTATAAAAAGTGAAATTGCAATTATTTCAGTAATTTCTTTTCATGTGTGAAACAATGACATCTTAAAAATTTGTTGGCACTGAAAAGCAGTAATGGAATATTTTAATTAGACTTTTTTTTTTCTAAGTTTCCCATAGTGTATAACTGGTATTTGCTGACCCATGGTGGAGAATGAGGTGTTGTCTAGGTGAAGAGGGGGACAATTTTTTTTGTCGAAATTGTGAAAGGAGTGTCTATAACAGCAGGCAGAACTGTGAAGGGGAAAGGGTTTTCTTGGAGGGGTGGAGCAGAAGGAGGAGTGAAGAGCAAGGGGCTATGATAAAGACTCAGACTGGGGTCTAAGGCCTTATTTTTGTCAAATCTGAGGGCAGTTTCGGCTTGGACATTGAACGAAAGCCAGTCCCCAAAAACCAGAGGGGTGAGTGGAAGTCAGGAAGTGAGGTGATCCTAACGCTTTGAACCACCACAAACACATTTTCCTCTTCCTCCCCAAAAGAGAAGCGTTTTATTCGGCCAGTTATGAAAGGCTGAGTTTCATCATCGGTGCCTCCTTTCATGATGCTGTGCCCTTGGCTCTGCAGCCCATCCCGCTGAGGCTGATCGAGCACGGTGGTGGGGAGCCTGCTGCCACTTAGGTGGTCCCAAATTACTTCTTGCTGCTTGTTCCTCAGCTCCTTTAAGCCAAACCCCAGCTTTGCAAGAACTCCATGAGAGCTTTTCACTCTGAGCAGTTGATTCATTAATTAGCACACACATAAGGTTGAAGGTCTGAACATCTCGGTGGCAGATTCTGGTCCTGCTAGCAGTGCAGGTGGAGGTCGCTTTCAGGGAATGGTGAATGGATGCTCCTCTTCAGATTCTACTTTTTGACCCTGGATCTGATCCAATGCAAAGAGAAAAGGCCCACCGTGGCTCTAGGGAAAATACTTGTAACTGAGCTGAGATGCCATCAAGTACCCATGGAGACAATTTTCTCTTTCATCTTAACCTGAGGGTCTCAGGGGTGTAGGAGATAAGGTCATGTCTTCCACATCTGCTCCAGACAGTTTCTACTGAAAGGCCTTACATGATACTGAAATTGTCCAAAAATGCCAAGGGTGTGTTTCACCCTTCCCCTGAAAGCTGGTGGAAGAGTACTGCTGTCAGTTCTGCCTTCTTCAGGAAGACCTTCTGTGAGATACTGGACTGATCCTCACCTCAGCTAAATGCAATGTAGAGGAAGCTTCTCACTAGGAAAGGGCAGCCACAAGCAACCTTGCTTTTCCTGAGCTAGTGTTTGGGATCTCTGGAAATTAATGGGCAGCTTTCCAGTCCTGCGGGTGGGCAGACAACATGGCTGTTGTTTCTACATTTTCATATTGATGGCTTTCTCCGCGAGAACGAAGTGGAACAGCTAACCGAGCTGGTCAAATGGCACACACAACCTGGAAAACTGCCGAGGATTACAAGCCTGGACAAAAGTCCAACTTCTGCTCTTGTACCAATGACAGATCATAGAACCGTAGAATGGTTTGGGTTGGAAAGGACCTTAAAGATGATCTAGTTCCACCCCATGGGCAGGGACACCTTGCACTAGAATCATATAATTAGTTTCGTGCTTGATCACTGGTGGATGGTGCCATGTACCCACCCCATTTCTAGACCCGGTTTAAACACCCATGTGTTAAGGCACTCTGGTCTGCTGGGGTGCAGCGAAGCTTTGTGTCTTGATAAGCTGCATCCTGTCTGTGGGAGCATCTCAGTTTTGGCTGTTGGGTAAAGGAATCATTCCCACAGCCTAGGGTGTGCAAAACAGAGGGAAATCCTATTTCCACCAACACTTTTAACACCAATTACCAGCCCTCTGGGCACAGTAATTTTGGCAGATGTGAATTTCTCATCAAAGCCTCACTTTGTGCTGAGTTCTCCCGTCCCTTCTTATTATCACCTGCTGACCAGTCTAGTCCTCTGTGATCTCTAGCTTTAATTAAAAGCAGACTGGAGACCCCTGGGACTTGCACACCCCCCTGCTTTCCATTCCCTCTCCCTTGCCGGTGGCAGAGAAGGGCAGGCTGGGCTGTGCGGAACACGGAGGGCAGCAGAGGTAGCAATTCGTAGGCACAGGCTGTGCTCAGAGTACACTGTCACATTAATGGTGGAGTAAATTTTTCCTGGGAGAGCAGGGTGGCAAGAGAACGATTGGAAGAGGAAGCAAAAATGAACCAATGATTCATTTTTAATGAGTGCAATGAAAATTACTGTAGATTTCAACATCTGTTTGGACTGGGACAGGAACGCAGTATTGCAAAGGGTGCAGAGACACAGATCCCCTTTCTAAAATAAAGGCTCACAAAATGCTGTCAGGGTCTCATTTATGGAACCATTAAGTCAGGGTCTGAGCTAGCTGTTCTAATTCATCCCTAAGTTTGCCTGCTCAGGATTTGCAGATGAACCCCAGTTCGGAACAAGTTTGCATTCGTGGGGAAATGTAGGCACGGATCCACGTTTTCTGCATGAAGCACACCACCTTCCCTCCCCAGGCTGCCTCACGTTTAGAGCATCCTAGGATCTGTATTAGAGAATCTAAACCATCCAGGCAGGAAAATGCAGATTTTCTGGAGTGCTGGCATCTCGGTGAAGGTATCTTTACAGACAGATGATTTCTACCATGAAAGAAGCAGGACAGGAAATGGCGTCAAACTGTGGCTCTTGTTGTTGATGGCTGTGCTGTTACAGCTGGCGTGAAGAGAAAGGTATGGACAGTGTCTCCTGTGGGTATCCACAGGGCTATGGGATGGGGTCTGTAATACAGGCTCACCAATGTATTTTCTCATTAAAGGGTCATGAGTGGTCCTCACAGTTTGTTGGGGGATATTGCACGGCAAAAAAAGAGGCAACCAGGAAGCCCACAGACTTGAGCTGCAGCTGCGTAAGTCTTAGTCTGCAGACTGCACTGCTCTGATTCACATATACATGATGCACTGTTTTGTAACAGACTTACTAAATCACAACTACCTTGATGCTCATTTCCTCATTTGTTTTATTGAGGTCTGCTTAGGTCCATGGTTAAAATAGCTGCAGAGTGTTGGTGGGCTGATGTGGAGCAATGTTGGGGCATTGAGTCATCTGGTGTTTGGATGGAGTGTCGTCCACAGACGGTCCCCTCTGGGCACAGTAGTACCTCTTCCTGGACATAATCACTCCTCATTAAGCCCCGTTAGTCTGTTGGCATTGCGGTGATTTGGACACCAACCCTTCTGCAAGTGAGTCAGCGGATGATGAGATGGCATCGCGCCTTACGCTGCAACCTCACTGCACTGTGCAACATGAGCTTTTGGTGTCTTAACCTGGTTTATGGCAGGAGAAGGAGTTATGGAACGGGAAAAGCACTTGCTGTTCCAGATCCAGAATCAAGGCATTGTGAGAGATGACCTGTGATGCACAGCAAAAGCAAGAAGGATGTTTCCATTATGTCTTGACTTCAGGGAATGGTTATCGGTGTGATGAGTGACTGTTTTAGCAGTGTTGGTCTAATGCATGGCCTTTAACCAATAAAAAAGTTTTTGGTAGTAAAGTTTAAGTCAAAGTTAAGTTAAACTTCTGACATCTGAATTTTGTGCCATTTAAAGTAAGGAGTTGACGTTTTCTCTGGAAAATTGCAGTTTTCTCCTGGGAAGATGAGAGCATGTCCAATCTAAATACTAAAGAAAGTCGCATGTTGCTGGAAAAACTTCTTCCACACTCTGGGAAGCTGGTGGGCAGTTTACTGTGTGTTGCTCTTTTTCTTTACAGAAAATCTCTCCAACCTGTCTCGCAGGTGTGCCATCCTGACTTCTGGCATTTCAGAGTATGGATTCGGACGGTAAGAAGAGTGAGGTATTGCATCATGCTCTGACAGTTACTATACTGGGACACTTCTGATTTTGACAGAAGCATGTCCTTATTAGACACAGTTTCTTTGTCTTGTGATCAATCTTTTGATCTGTTTTGACATCTTGGAGAATCTATATAACTGGTCCTGGGTATGGGGAAAATACAGTTGGTAATCCTACTTCAACTTCTTAGCCAAATGAATGAGAATCTTAAAGCAAAGTTCAATCTCAGACACTCTTTTTCCCCAATGAAAGAACACTGGTATTCTGCTTTGGATTTGCAGCACTTGAATACATGGCTCAGACTTTGTTCTTGCTAGTAAGTCATCCATGAGACAGCAACTGTAAATTACTCGTTCAGGGTTTGAGTGGGACAGCAAGTTTTTCAAGGCACAGTAAACCTTCATCAGCATTATCTGAGGTGGTGTAAATTGGTACCACATCACTGCAGTTGGTGGACCTACTTCACGTTTTGGCTGCAGCTGTTTACAGCCTAAAAAAACCCACAAACAGTCTTGCTTCTAACAGAGTAAGATGTATAATGTCTTGTGCTACACCCAACCTCATATTCTCGGGCATTTAGACTAAAAGCAATCTTATCAATGCCTGAGGTTCATAACATGACCCGGTGGGGCTTGCAAGTCTTAGCCTTGAGTTATGCCATTGCCAACAGCGGTTTCCTATTACGGTTGGAAAAGCTGCATGGATTCAGGCAGAGCTGCCCTCTCCCAGGGAATCACATGGGCCTGGAAAAAGAAATAAACTTCACATGGCATTTCTTCTGACTGCTTGCTCCTCTGAGGTAGATGGTGTACCAAGAGACCAGCGTCAGCAAATGCATCACTTTTCACTTACTATAACGTTAGTTCTAGACCCTTCCTTGGTTTACAAAGAACAGAAATCTGATTAAATGGTTGGATGAAGCACAGGATAAATTCAGCTGTTGTACAGATGTGAAATGATAAAAAGCCATTTGGTTCTGTCTCTTCTTAAAACAAACCAGCTCCTTCACTTCTTCAGCATGCAGTCTCTTAAGCACTGTCACAGCCTCTCCCCCCCAGCAGAAAGAACAAACACCCTCCCCATGCTTTCACTGTTGGAAACCCATCTGCAAGAAATGTGTTTTAGGCTTTGTACATGAATATATTTTTCATAGTCTCAGGACTCTTCTGGGGTAAAATGCTGTGAGTAGAGCAATTATGATGAGCACAACAGCTGTAAATAAAATGGGAAACAATGTTTAATAGGAATAATTTAATATTTAACTTTCTTGTTACTAATCTGTTTTCTCAAGCTGAATTGCTGTGAAGAGGTGATCAAAGATGTTCAAGGGATGAACTCAACTCTTCTCTTGGCCTTCATGTTTCTTCACTTTTCTGGATCTGCCCAACTGGAATTGCAGGCAGATGTCATGAGACACTCTCTTCAGCTTTCCTGGTAGAAAATTGATACCTGTCTCATGTCTCATGATTCCTGTGTGAACAGAGCTAAAGCACATTGCTGCCACACTATTGTCCTTTACCCTTTTTACCTATTGCAAGGCTTTCTGGAAATATACTGTTTTCTCTTCTGTTCTGCTTTCTATGTGGTGATACGCTGGAAGATATTAAACAACAAAACAGCAAAGAGGATATGTTTTATATTATTTTGTTTGTAAGAACACTCGACTGGTAAATAGCTACACCCTTCATAAGTGTTTTCAATTTTCTCTTTGAAATACGAAACAAGTAATGCTTTCAACAAGCAGTGTCAAGTATTTTTCTTGTTTTAGGATACCCAAATAGTTTGAGAATCATAATGTTTCCAGAAAACATTTTGGGCACACTTTTTTTTGTTTTGTTTTTTAAAGCTTTGCAAAGTTCAAGCTGTGACTATGAAGACCTGGCTGTTCACGATGCTGAATGCTTCATGCTGAGTAGAATGTCTTTCAGCATGGGAACCAATGTGTGATCTATAAAAGGACACAACAACCTTATAAAGGCATTTGCATGAGACACTTCACTTGGTTTCTTTCTTATAGAATTCAACAAAAAGCATCTTGTATAACAGGCCAATAGCTTGAAATGTATAAGGAATAATGATACCTTCAGACACAGGTCAGTGGCCTGAAGTAAGATATTCTTGTGATGATCATTTCTTGGAAATGAATGAGCAGACTAGGGCATTTCAGTGTCCCTGCAATGTTGCTCCCAGCATCACGAAATGATCACAAAAAGCTCTTATTTACCAGCTCATGCCTTTTCCCTGGGAGAATTTCTGAGTGCATGCCTCACACTTGGTCCCTTTCCCCAGGTGGGACACAGAGGTGGGATTCTCCTTGACTCCACCATGGGAGAACTTGAAAAATCAGGTCCAAAAGTGAGGTGGCCCAGACCCAACTTATTCTAGGCTAGCCTCACATCCTCACGACAGGCTTTTTGGTCTTGCTGTAGCTGGGATGGTTTCCTCTAAATGTGCTGTGCTCTACAGTATTGTTCTACACTTCCAGAAAGTGTTATTTCAACCCAGTTTAAGGTCACTTTGAGAGTGGCTGGGCTTGGCACAGCTGATTTCTGGGCCCAGGACTTGCTGCTGATCTCCAGTTGTTGGCTGATTATTCAAAACAGTTTATATGTTAACTCTGAATAAACTCTGCAATTAAGGTCATACTAAATAAGATTCTAAGGTTAAAGCACTTTATGGCAAAACAGGCTCTTAGGAACTAGTCATATTAAGAGTAATGATTTGATTAGAGAATGAGAAACAGGACTGGGAAGACAGGAACCTGACCTCAGCAATAAAATGCACATAGTTGCTTTTTCTTTTTCTTCTTGGAAACTGGTGTGCAAAGGTACAATTATACAACTTGGCCAAGATTTCAGCAGGCCAATGCAAACGATTTGTGCTTTTCCTGACTCTGGGCATCTGCACATAATTTTTCTTTGCTTTAACCTTTCAGGCCAAATCCCCTCGCTAGCGTGCAGCACAAGGAGGCTGCAACGTGAGGGCTGGTGCTGGGACCCTCCACTGGGAGGAGTGGAGGTGCCCGTGGAGGTGAACCCACCGTGCTGAGCTGCAGGGCTGTTTGGCTCCAACTCAGAATAAGCTTTTGTACAGTACCAATCAATCCAGGCTGAATTTAAGGTTATCTGCAAGCAGAATGTAATTTGGAAAAGCAACCAGGGCAGGTAGCCTGGACCACATTGTTGGAGTCAGCTGAAATTGGAGTTGGAGGGAGGTGGAGGGGTTGGGATACAGAGGCAGCCAAACACCCACACGACCCCAGTGCCAACCTTCACTGTCTTTGCAGTATTTGATTTGTTGTTTCCTTAGAAAACCAGGCTAAACTCCCAGCAGCAGATTGTTTTCAACCTCTCGGTGTCTGAGAAAGGAAAGGCTTTATCCCAAAAGTGGATAGTTCCAGTATCACTGGCAGTGACGAGTGGTGTTTGCATTCTTGTTATTCTTTCTTTTTACCTTTCTGCAGGAGGAAGCATGTCCCAGGAGCAGGGGTCATACACTTGGATCCTGCTGCTGAAGTGTTAATGGGGTGCCCTCCAGTTTGCTCGTGAGGATGCAGTCAAGAGGGCTGGGAACCAAAGGGATAGACACAGAGAGGATGCATCCTCAAGGACTACAGCTCTGTGTCTGGTGGGACCCCTCCATGTGTGCCTGGAGGTCCTGAGGGCAGTACCAGAGGAAAAGGCAGCCTAACCCCCACTGAGCCTGTGCTGAGGATTTGCTCATCTTGCCTCCCTTCAGTGGGATGCAAGTGCAGAGGGGCAGCTAATATAGTGAGAGATGATTGGGGAAGTTATCAAACAGACGTCACTGATGTATGGCCTGTTATGGTTATCCCAGCAGCCACCCCACTTAATTATAGCAAGGTTCTTATAGGGCTGCCATCAGCCCTATAGCAGGAGAGGGACATGGTGCCTCCTCTGCTGCCCAGCCCTTGTGTGAATAACCCAGCTTCTCTTCCAGGATGCGTAACCGAGCGAAGGCATAGCCCAAAGAAAGTGCCTTTGAGGGCAATGTCTGCGAACGGGGCACTGTGGTGGGACGGATGAGTCTATTCTTGTTTGCACTTCGACAGTTGGCTTTGGCAGCCTCAGAACTATTGCAGCCCATGAGCATCAAAGGGTTCCTGTTTGGATATGGGCAGACCAGACTTTCCCGAAGGAAAAGGCAAAAAGGACCACATTATTCAAAGTAGTTGTGTGTAATTGAATAAAGCAGCTCGGCGCCTTGCAAGGGAGGTATGTCCACCATTGCGTGTCTCACCGTTTCACACAGAAGGCTTAGGTCACAGGAAGACCTCCCAGAATAAATACTCACCAAATACAAATATGCAGTAGTGCAGAGTCTGGTGAGAAATAATTATATCGCATTAACTGTGTCATTACTTACAAGGTCACCAGTGCTTTAATCACAAAGGGGTTGGAGATACCGTATGTACACACGGTGAGAGACCCCCTCCTGTGAAAAACTGCCAGAAGGTGTGTTGTAAGGAAGGCGGGGTATTCCCGGGTGGCTGTACCTCAAGCACTGCGTTAGTATCATTTGCCACTTGTCCACGTGGTCTTATTTGGTCTAATGAAACCATGAAGTCTCTCCAGAAACCCGACTTCATTTACCACCTGAGAGGTTTTTAAAGGTCCTTGAATCCCCATGTCTGCCATGTTTCATGTGAGACAGGTGTGGGTGTTAGAGATAGTCATTAGGAAAAAAAACCCCCAACCCCAACATTAATTAAGCATGACAAACTAAAGACATGCCTGTCGGGGTCGATGGTTGCTCACAGGTAATACATCAGTGGGTGGCAACGGTTCTGTTTCTGGTAGAGGGTGTGCTGCAAAACTGCACATGCCGATAACGTGTGTGAGCTTCTGGAGGTCCTTGCAGGACCCCGGCTTTCAGCAGTACGTTGTGCTCCTTCAAGCAGCAACTTTTCAGGAGTAGCTGAGCTGTCATCCACAAGGTAGCTCAGGACAAACCCCATCCTCTAAGACTACTTTATCTTCTAATGAATGTTTCTCCAAAAGCCTTGAGATGCAGAAAGGAACACAGCTTTCTGCTAGTTGGAAGGGTAAAAGTAATAGTGATAACACAAAATATTTCATGTGTTCTTTGTGTGGAAGAGGTAAACAAATTGTATGATCTTAGAAGCTGTTTAGCCAAGTTTGGATGTTCTGCTCTAAAGTATGATTGGATTGCACCAATTCATTTGGTGAGGCTGCAAGGTAAGATCTACAGAAACAGCAAACTTTCCTTTTGCTTGACTCAACCTATTCATGGAAGTATTGAAGGACTACATTGAAGCCCAATGTAATACAAGTTGAGGAGATTTAGACAGAATTTAATCATGTGATTTTTTTTTTTTTTCAATGTATCACTGGCAAACCCTGAGTAATAATTCCACTGGTCTCAGTAGAAATGTCCTAGTCCAGACACAGCATTTTTCAGGTCCAAATCAGCTTGTGTTTGTAGAATATTTATGCCATTTTGCAAAGTTTATTTTCTCAAATGAGAAAGAAACATCCAGAAGTATCATGGCTTCTACAGAAAACAAGCTGGAGTAGGCCAAATAAAACGACAGTCTCCATTTGGCAGGGAGAGGAGATGATGCAATTAGCTGATTTTTATTAAGAAATGAGTAGAAAGGTATGAATTTGATACATAGCCTTTTTCTGGCCAGAAATATCACAGCATACAGAGCAGAAAAGATAAACAGCTAAATGCTTTAGCAAAAAGTGACCGTGTCTATGTCTGTAGTCACATAATGTTCAATCATAAGACTGAAGAGACAAAAAATAGACTAAAATACATCTTCTTAATTTATTTCCCTTTTCTGTTCTTCCACGTTCAAGTTTCCTTCAAATCTCTCCCGTCTGCTGAATCTTTCTCTGGCAGAAATCTGGCCTGGCCTTTTGTAAAACTAGAGCACAAGGTCTGCTTTGAAAAATCCCAAACAGATAGTTTTCTCTTTGTACGTTTTGTGAAGACCTTGGAAAACGCAAGCTATTTGTGTAAAATCTCTGCTACTGTGAAAACGTACAAGGCAATCGTAGTATATTCCAGAAGCACCAGAGTTGGTATGCAGAACTCAGAGGAAAGAAAAAAAAACCAGAGTTGGTATGCAGAACTCAGAAGAAAGAAAAAAAAAAAACCTACTGAGGCTTTGAGAAAACCCTGTGTCTCTACATATCCCTCTGGAGTTTGTTTTAGGGGTTTGTTTGGTGGTTTAATTTTTTTTTTTTTCCCACATTTTATCATCTGAACAGGTACAGGTGCTGAGGAGAAAGAAAAGTGGTAGCTGTGCTTCAGTCAAATGGAGAAGGATGAAGCTTCCTCTTATGTTTGACAAGATTACCACACGACAAGCACTAGACAACACCATGGCAATTCCCACTGTTTCGGTGGACTATTTTCAACTCTTCCCTGGTGAAATAAGGGATCTAAAATCTGGCACCTGTCACCCATTCACGCCTTGGCAGACACAGGGTGTTAGAAAACTGCTCAAACTTGGCGTTCAGCGAGGTGAGTGGCTCCGAAGGCGAGGATCGAGTCGGAGCACCCCCCCCTGAAGTGACCAAACCCGCGGAGGAACACGCTGCCCGCG
>NW_010225571.1:0-201 GCF_000690775.1 Eurypyga helias | reverse complement strand
GGTGCGTGGGGCTGCTCCCTCTTTGCTCGCTCCCGGCACATGCGGAGATGACCCCAAAGCCCTGGAGCTGGGGGCTGGAGACCTCTGTGCTGGGCAGGGGGATGAGACACGCTGCCTGCCCTCGTGTCGCGCTCCGTGGGCCGGCGCGGTGGAATTGCTGAGGGTAACCAGCCTCGTGCTCTGCCTGGTGCCTCTTGCTGT
>NW_010225570.1:652-8409 GCF_000690775.1 Eurypyga helias | reverse complement strand
CCCTCCTTTCTGCCCGCTGCCACCATCCCATCGTTCTACCCCAGTTTGGAGTCTAAGAGAACAGAACAGGGGGGACGGAGCCAGCAAAGAAAAAAAGTTCTGTCTTGAGTTTGTGAACTTTTTTTTAAAGAAAACAAAAGGAGGAGAAAAAAACAAAACAAAACAAAAATGAAAAAAAAGGACTTTTTTTCTAAAAATATATAAAAAAAAGTTAAAAAAAAAAGAAAATAAATAATACTTAAAAAATTCTATGAGTTTCACCGGACTGAATCACCACCTTCCCTTACATAAACTTCAGTTAAGATTGTAGCCATATTAAAAACAAACAGACAAACAAACAAGCGCGAAAAAATACAACAGCAACAGCAAACAAAAGGCAAAAAGGACTGATGACATTTTATCAGTATTGTGAATAAACTTGAACACAAAACACAAGCAGTTCCATGTCATATCTTCAGTTGTAGGACTTTTTCCTGTCCAAGGTAAAGCAACCAACTTGAACTTTCTATTGCAACACGATTCACGGTTATTATATAAGGGAATCAGTGTTCATGTATGTATATATTTATTTATGTGTAATTTAATGGGAATTGTAAATATGGTGAGTCTGTTTTAAGCCTTTTTTTATTTATCTGGTGATCTCGTTTACCTCTTGTTTAGTGGGTTTTAAATCTTCCCCTCTTAGTTCATCATGTGGTTCATGGTACTTATTTAGATATCAGAGGTTTTTTG
This sequence comes from Eurypyga helias, assembly GCF_000690775.1. Classification (NCBI taxonomy): domain Eukaryota; kingdom Metazoa; phylum Chordata; class Aves; order Eurypygiformes; family Eurypygidae; genus Eurypyga; species Eurypyga helias. Next base: position 7,677 of record NW_010225570.1, on the reverse strand, counting down.
GGGGTTTTTCTCTGGGATTCATCATTTTTAGCCCTGTTGTAGCATGTTAAAGGCGACAATGAAGCAGCTGAACAAATAAAAGGACATGAATTTTTATATATAATTAGTATGACATATAGTTTCTCATTGAAGATAAAATAAAGTGATGTTGGACCCTGGCAAGGTTTTTAAACATGTTAGTGGTTTTACAAACCTTATGTGTTGTGGAAAATGAAAGAAGAAGTTATTTTCATCCGCTGTCCTCCCGAAAGCACCATCAAAGCAATAAATTAATACTGTCTTTTAAAAGAGATTTAGCTTTTCTTCCCCCCTTCTCCCCCCCTTTTTTTTCTTTCTCCCTTTCTTTTGTTTTCTCCTTTTTTTTTTTCCTCCTTTTCCGAAGAACTTCAAACATTCGGGACCACCTGGTATCCTGTATTTCCACTGGCCATATTGGAAGCAGTTATAGTTGTATTGTATTGAGTTGTGCCGGCAGTAGTTTCCATGCCTATCAATGTATCATAGTCCTTTGTTGCCCAGATAAATAAATATTTGATACGCTTTATGTCGATTTTTTTATTCAGTGGCTGTCTTTACCCAGGCGTATTTTTGTTCTTGGCAGTATTTTTTATTCAGTATGGTTACAGTAATTGAGTTTAACTCTCCCTTGACAATTGCTCCTTGCAATAAGCAGCTGAACCCATTGTTTCCCTCAAGTATAATAAAAACTTACTTTCAACTTGGAGTTCAGAGCAGGGTATCATTTAGATATTCCACTGAGTCTGTATTCAGACAAATGACACAATAAAGCACAATGTATTCTTTTGGATAAAAAATTGTCTGTACTACTAACAAAATGACACACTATCTTTTCTTTAACCAAAACATAATTTTATTTAAAAAATAAAGTTTTATTTTATTTATGTTGACCTCTAGGTTTTTATTTATGTTTATATGTAGCATGCAGAATTATAAGCCTATAAAATTTTGTATGCGTAGTTGTCCTAACGGAGAACGGAGATTAAAATAAACGTTATCTCGAGAAGGACATATTAAAAAGAATCATTACCGAGCAAGCACTGAAAATTAGGTGCTATGAAACAAATTATGTACTGGCGAATCTGAGCCAGGTGCTCCCTCCCCCTCAAGAAAAAAGGAAAGCTCCGTAGTTGATGCCAACAAAATCATCTCACGGTTGTGAACTTTAGTGAAATCTTGCAGGAGACAGATTATTTCTGATTGATGGTTCGCGTTTTAGTGGAATGCACAGATTGACATTTTGAGATGGTTGTGTCAGTTTGTAAGGGACTGAAATTTTTATCTTGAGTTTCTTCTTGTAGAAACCGGTTGTAAAATAGGCAAGTTTGCTTAAAAAAAAAAAAAAAACCAACACCATGGAGCGTATGTCTTGAAGATGGGCTGCAAAAACATGTGAGAATCCAGACTTTGGATCTATTTTCTTTGGCCCAGGGGGCAGGTGAAGTCAGGATCAGGCTGGATTACGTTGTATCTTCGGAAGGGAGGATAACGCTGTTTAGAATCTAAAGGCATTTTAAAGAGAGGGTTTCCTTTAAGTTCTGATGATATTTTGGTGGTGGTGGTGGTTGATTTTTCTCACTTTTCTTCCCTCCCTGACTCTCCCTGTCTCCATCCTCTTTTTTTTTTTTTTCCTTTCCCCTTTTCGCTCAGGCAGAAATTGAGGAGGTTAAGAGGGAGGTGTTTACAGTAAAGCTGCAAAGAGAATTAACATTTGCTCATATATTTTGACGTTTGGTAGGGCTGGTGAAGCAAAGCATTAGATAAAGCCCAAGATGTTTCATTTTGCTTTGGTAATCTACTTATGGAAGGCAGTGTAAAATCAATCTTGCCAAGCAGAAAGAGAGTTGGTGGAGTCTAAATTCTATTTTCGAGAGCCAGCCAGTTTATAAAAACAGTGACTATTTTTTTTCCTATAAATTGAAAGTGGATCTTTTGAATGCAAAGCTGCAATTGTTTTAAAAACAGTTATTTATTATTTCCAAGAGAGACTGGTTAACTGTAAAGTAGATGTAACAAAATAATGAGGTGAATGAACCCTAACTGTACATATTCTTGACATAAATGAAATGCACAGTATTGTAGCAGGTGAAGTGAAGCATTGTCTATCAGGGCTGTTTTTCTTGGCTGCATCTCAGATTGTGTGTGGGATCCTAACCTCAGGCACAATAGCATTCATAAACAGAAATACATTGCTGCTCTTTCCACAGCAACACATAAATACTCATTTTTAAACGAAAACAATCTTATTAAATACCATTCATTCATATCTGGATTTACAGATGCTTGTTACTTTTTGAGACCTGTACCCAATATAATCGTTTTATACTGGGCAACGTATAAAGCGGTCTTATGCTAGAACATTATAAGGTCGTAATAAATAATGTTTTAAAGATATAATTAGCTACGTTATGCTAAGAGAGCACATTTTAAGTATCCTGCTGCCGCATTAGCAAGCCACCAGAAAACAGAAATGAAATGACCTTGCGTAGATTCCTTTATTACTATTATTTCTAAGGCAGGATTTTACAGGCGATAATGGAAATCAGACTAGCTTCGGTTCAGCCTCTTCTGCTGTGACCAATATGCAGTTACTAAAACGTGCTAATTACTTTAGCGTTCTTTGGATACGTTTTTAACGTTGTGATCAAGGCGCAGCAGTGAAATTCTAGGTCATGCTTTTATACGCTAAACAAAAATCTTCTGCTGTTGGTTTTTTTTTTTTCCCCCAGATCGGCTGAAATGAGGGTGAGCGGCGGCTGAATGTTAGGCCGTTGCTGCCACGCCAAGCTGATTCCTACATGTGAACCAAAACACAGCTCAGTGCTCTTTCACTGTGAACAAGGACAGCCCTCCTCTTTGTATCCGTAATTTACCCCACCCTCCAAAAATCGAATATTAATATAATTTGAGATTTAACTGGTGGAACAGCCATCAGGACAGCAATGCCCCGCAGCTGAAATAATATTTAAAATAGAAGGGATTTGACATTTGAGAAGTCAGTGGCTTGAAATACCCAGTTGTACTTAGCTAATTCAGTCCTTAACCTCTGGTTTCAAATAAATCAATTACAGTCGATTCCACTTCAGTTCAGAAGTGCACGAGGTTTTTAGTTAATTGAATACGTTTTATTCACTTGCTAGGAGTATTCATTTATCCAAACCCTTACATTTAAAAACGATTTCTTTATTGTCCATGATAAATTCGACTGCGTAATCAGATCAGCTCCTTGTTTGTTTACTCGTCTTCTGCCTCGCATTTAAATTCCAGAACGTGAACTTCCCTTTCTCTCCTCGGTGCGTGCATGTCTCAGCCCAGACCGGATTCCCAGAGCGTCAGCCACCGCACTCCCGACGTGTAGCTAAAATAACAAGCGCCCTTCCAACGGCGAGCAACGTGAAGCCCGTCCCAGGTAGTGAGGACAGAGTGGTCTAAACTGGCTCGATCACTGAATGCTAGAGGTTGGGAGTGTAGAAAATAAACGGTGTCTCCTTCCCGTGCACCTTTTCTGGATAGAAGGGCTGCGTCCCTGCAAGTGGCAGGAGCGGTTAAGTCCTAGGGCGGGTTTGGAGCTGGCTTGGTGTCAGCGGGAGAAGATTTTTGTCAAGCACTGGGCAATGAAGTTGTGTCACCAATCCACTTGGAATGGATATTGATAAATGCCGTGCTCTGTGTGTGCTGTTTGTGGAATCCTGCTGGCCTTGGTTTGCGGTTTTGGAAAGGAAAAGGGTTAATTAGCGTCATTATCAATCACTAATGCTTGTCTAACGTGTCCAAAGAATAATCAAGTTAGGGGACTGCGTGAAGCTAACATCTGCTTCATTTCAGCTAAAGATTTTTCCCTATATCGTTCAATTATTGGAAGTCCACACTGGTTTCAGGCTTTGTCAGGGCTATAAAACAGGGTCAGATCGTTGGAAATCTAGAATGGAGGGGAAAGCGCAATATAAATAACAAATGGCTTCATTATTTGAGTTACAGGTGCAAGAATGGCTGTGCAAATGAGGAGGGATTACTAGAACACGTTCCTTCTTTTTTTATCTCCAGTATGGAGGAAAAAAGAAATCAGCCAAGCCCGGTTCTTCAATTGTTTATTCTGCATAGGTTGTGGCCACCTTATTTGCAATATTTAGTTTAGTAACCCCAAACTCCTCAAAATAAGTAGTTTAAAGCAAGCAATTGGAAACAGAGGAAAAGAAAAAGTCTTTCCTGACCCATTACTAGTGGAGCCTTACCAGCTTCAGAATAGTGAAAATCGCCTTGTTTGTCTTCTTCTAGGTGAAAGTTCTAGGGTTTCTTGGGTGGCTGAAACAGCTGATATATCGGGCAGGATAAACAGGAATATAGCTTATGACAGCAGGAAAGATTTGTGTCCTTAAACTGTTCCTCCTCTGTTCTGGTGCTTGGTGCTGTGGATACGGAGGTGACAGCTCTGTGGTCTTTTATCCTCGCTTATAACTGCTGTGGTCATGTCTCTGCGATGCCGAGTTCAGGTCTGGTGGTCTCATCCAACCAAGGGAGCGGTTGGAGCACCTTCACTGAGCGTGGGAGTCAGACTAAGGAGAGCTTTCTGGCAGGACAGAAGCTATATTTGAGGCTGCGATTTTGCAAGGTGAGTGCCAGCACCTGGAACCTGTCCGTGAGAACCTTGTCGTTTCCCCAAGTAACGTGAGTCCCTGCCACTCGAAACCAGGGCCCTGAGGTTACCCCAAGCTCCATCGTTATTGTCCTCTGCATAGTCACGGGGCTTGTTTGCACGGATACTTTCGAACCAGGCTGAGGAAGGTAAACTGGGAAAGCATAACCTAGGTGAGGAAGAAATTGCCTTGCGTTCAGAGGAGGGTGGAGGACTGCTAGGTGTGAACTACAAGCCGATTCACCACGTCCCTGCTCGTGTGCTGTGCATGCACACACATCCTGGTTTCTGTTGGAGATCTGCAGCATCTACATGAAGATCTTCCCTGTCCAGAGATGCTCTCAAGCCCCGTTGCTGTTGTTGCCTGTGGTATAGTTAATTCCCTTTGTAATATTGTATTGAAAGCAGATGCAGGGGCCCTGAACAGAGGGTTGTTTTCCAGCAGGCGCGTGGGCTGTGCAGTCACACTCGCAGGCTGAGGGATGTATATTGCGTCTACACGATGGTTTTGGTTATGTTCCTACCGGCTTCTTCATCCGGCAAAACTTCCTGCCGCGGCACCGCTTTGGGCACAGATGGCCCCCTCCTCTGCATGTATGATCCACCCTGATCCCCAAAGCTGGGGATAAAGGAGCAGAGGTGTGAAATATGTGGGATGTGTTTCTGGTTGTAGAGCAGAGCATTTTTTGGAGCTCCCAGGAGAAAGGGAGACTTGCATTTCCTTTCCTTCTCTTTCCCCCTCCCTCCCTTTTAAGCCTGCTAGCGGCCTCCCCTCCCTCCAGCATGACCTCCTTGCCCTCTCCCTTGCTGCTGGATGCTGCTCCCTGTGCTTGTCCTGTCTCTCCTCTGATGCTCTGGCCCTTCCTCTCCTGTGACAGAGGTTATCTTTCTGCCCTGCAAGCGGGGTGGCTTGGACAGTAGCTGGGGGGACACTGGTGCACCCAGGCAGGGGTGGGGCAGTGCTGGGGAGGAAGTCAAGGTCTGCCCTGGCCTCAGCGCTCCTTTCCTCATTAGACTTAATGAGCTACACTATAACAGTGCTAAAAAGGTGCTCCTGCCACCCCTGCCCAGGTTTTGGAGCCTGTGACTCTCAGAATGGATGTAGATAACCCAGGTCAGAACCTTTCCAGTGTCCTGTTGCCACAGGGCCTGGATGCAGGCTACTGCTGGGGAGCTGGTGTTTGGGGTGGGGGTTGTCAGGCTGGCTGGTAAGGATGGGGTTTTGTAGGGAGCAGGGAAAAGGGAGAGAAAGCAGGAGATGGATGTGTGGCCTGGAAGAAAATCAGATGGAAAAGGGGCAATTGAGGTTTTTGCCCTGTGTCTCCAGGAGAACCTGGACAGGGAGGATGGAGATCACCCCATCCCTCACTACAGCTGCTTTTGGAAAGATTCCTGGGAAAGGGCTAGGGAAACTGGAGCCTCCAGCAGAACTGGCTGCTGCTACAACCCTCTTGGAGGCCGGCTGTTTATTTGCTGTCATACTGGTTTTTCCACCGAGGGCCCCCCTTTTCCCCTGCCTACCTGCGTGCCCGTGCGTACAGACCGTGCGTGCGCGCGCGTGGCTGCGCGCGTGCATCTCTTTTTACGGGTGTTGGCGCACACGCGTGTGTGCGTATCTATTTATCTTTATGGGCGTGTGTATTTATCTCTCCGTCCCTGAGACTTTTGGAGAGGCTGGGAGAAGAGGGGGGTGGGGTGAGCTGTCTCCCGGATAGTTGATATTCCAGGTTCAGCCTCTTTCTCCGCTCTCATTCTCTAAACCCAGCCAGGGGGAGTGTCGCCCCAGGCCGAACATATGCTTCTTTCCATTGCACTAATCCACCTTCAGCGTGGAGGAATAATTGCTCGAGTGTCCATGGCTCCTCGGCGCTTTGTCCCTCGCTGGCTCCCATCAGCTTGGCACACGCCATTTCAATCAAATCCTTTCAGAGCCCTGTCTCCTTTTATCACATCCCTGCTCCGGCGAGAGGAGGGAGGGGAGGACCGGGCCGGGCCGGCTCACCCTTCCCCCGGGGGAGGGGGGGGGCCCTCCCGCCCCACCGGGAACAAAAGGGGCTAGCGAGCGGAGAGGGGGGGCCCCCCCGCCCCACCGGGAACAAAAGGGGCTACCGAGCAGCACCGGGCTGAGTTTGCTGTGCCTGCAAAGGCGTTTGTGTGTGTCGTTGCTGAAAAAAAAAAAAACAACCCACAAAACCAAAAAAAACAACCCACCCGGCAAGAAGGAGAAAAGCCATCCCGGCGGGTGGCTGAGCTCTGCTCCCCGATGCGGTGGAGGGGGGCAGCCCCGGTACCCAGCCCGGGTAGCCAAACCGCGCACGTCAGGGCCGGGAGCGGGGCTGGGGGGGGGGGTGCGGAATCTCCACCGCTCCGTAGT
>NW_010225570.1:0-208 GCF_000690775.1 Eurypyga helias | reverse complement strand
GTGCGGCTGGTAAACTCCCCTGACTCCCCGTGGCCGGGAGAAGTGGGGGGTGTGTGTGTGTGTGAGGTTTTCAGGAACCTGCCCTCACCCCCTCTTTGCCCCTCTCCCGGCGGGACAGAGCCTCTGGGCACGGCAGAGGGGCAGGGATGCTCCCTACCCGGGGGAGGGGTCGGCGGGAGTGGGGCCGGGACCCTCGGAGGGGCAGTGT
>NW_010225569.1:0-820 GCF_000690775.1 Eurypyga helias | reverse complement strand
TTCCCATCAATTTCCTTCTGCCTCTCTCCCTTTCCCTGTGCCAGTGGCAGCAGCAGACTGGCTTCCAGACAGGCAGCATTTGGTTATTTGGCAGAGATGGCTCCCTTGCATGGTTGTCCTGCCCACGACTCAATGGTTATCCATCCCATGACCTAGGCTTGGGTGCATGATGTACTGGTGGGACTGTACTGGAGTACACTGTTTCTCCCAGAGGTTTCGAAGATGGGTGGTACTTTTCACAGGCCTGCAATGGAGAGGAGTAGGAGTCTCCTGTGCTGTTGCAAGCTGAAGACATCTCTGTCAGAGTACACGCCATTCTGCAGTCGTTGGCAGCACATGCAGCTTTGACAGTCAGCAAGCACTGGATGATGCAGCTGAGGTCCTAGCTGGATGAACTCTGGTGAAAACATTGGAGACCACAGAGGGAGACAGCAGGGCAGATGAGCAGAGCGGATGTGGAAGTAGTGTTTAATGTTTTCACCGGAGTTCTTTGGAATGGAGTGGCAGTGCTGCACACTGTTATATTTGGGTTAACATTTCAGAATTAGGGTTTTAAAATATTAATCAGAGAACAAATCTATCAAGAGAACACTTTTTTTGAGCAGTTTTTGTTCCTTTATTGTAAACTGTGCAGGACTGGAAGGCATGAAAAATGCTGTGGAATATGTTGGACCTTTGGCATAGCTGCTTCTGGATCTCCACAAAGCTGTTCAATTGCTATTGATGTGTGAAATTCCAATGGAAGAATGTTATTTCAGAAACTTTTGACCACTTAAATTAACCATACGATTTGCATTGAGACTAACAGGAGCCAAAGACT
>NW_010225568.1:4563-4791 GCF_000690775.1 Eurypyga helias | reverse complement strand
GCCCGGCCATCCAGACAGTTTTTTATCCACTTAAGAGCACACCCATCCTAGCTATAAGCAGCCAGTTTCTCCAGAAGAATGCTGTAGGAAATAGGCAAGTAGTGATAGGACAAAGGATAACAGGTCTGAAAAATTAAATTTAGATGAGATGTAAGGGAGAAATTCTTACCGGAGAGGGTGGTGAGGCACTGGGACAGGTTGCCCAGAGAAGCTGTGGATACTCCCTTC
>NW_010225568.1:0-4537 GCF_000690775.1 Eurypyga helias | reverse complement strand
TGGATGAGGCTTGGAGCAACCTGGTCTAGTGGAAGGTGTCCCTGCCCATGGCAGGGGGGCTGGAACTGGATGGTCTTTAAGGTCCCTCTCACCCTAAATCATTCCGTGATTCTATAATTCAGTAGCAAGGCACAAGAAAAGCATAGCTGATGTGCTGGCATTTTTGTCCTCCATACAAATACATTCAGATTTTCAGGCTACCTGCTTACCCACTTTGTAGGTTTTTTTCTGTGAGAGCACACTTCAGTCATTCAGTGACTCTATAAACACGGCAAGCAAACAAATGAGCACACACCCACCACATACCACAGCATATAAGAGCTTCACTTAAAAACACCATTCTTTTATTTTTAGACATAACATTACAAACTTCAGAAAATGCTAACAAAGAAGCGGAAATGCTGCGTTGAACCAGCATCCAATGCTCTAAGGTAAAAACCTCCCATCAGACTTACAGTTGTGATAGATTGCTTCAGGTTCACCAATTAACCAGCACTGAATCACAGAACAGTTGAGTTGGAATGAACCTAGGGAGATTGCCCAGTTCAACTCCCCTGCTCAGGCAGGGTCACCTGGAGCAAGGTGCCCAGGACCCTGTCCAGACAACTGAATATGACTGAGGAGGGAGACTCCACAACCTCTCTGGGCACGCTGTTCCAGGGCTTGGTCACCATTCACAGTAAAAAAGGGTTTCCTTGTGCTTAGGGGGAACCTCCTGAGTTTCAGTATGTGACCACTGCCTTTTTTGCATCCTCCTTTGAGTCACTTGTACACACTGATGAGATCTCCCTGAGGCTTCTTTTCTCCAGGCTGAACAGTTCCAGTTCACCCAGCCTTTCCTCAGATGACAGATGCTCCACTCCCTTAACCATCTTTGTGGTCCTTCTCTGGACTCTCTCCAGTATGCTGATGTCTCTCTTGTACTGGAGAGCCCAGAACTGGACACAGAACTCCAGGTGGGGCCTCACCAGTGCTGAGGAGAGGGGAAGGATCACTTCCTTCCTTCGCTGGCAATGCTTTTCCCTGAGGCAGCCCAGATACTGTTGGCCGCCTTTGCCACGAGGGCGCACTGCTGCCTCATCTTCAACTTGTCCACTAGGCCATCCCTGTCCTTTTCTGCAAAGCTGCTTTCCAGATGTTTTGCCACAGCCTGTACTGGTGCATGGGGTTATTCCTCCCAAGGTGCAGGACTTTTTGAATTTCCCTTTGTTGAGGTTCCTCTCTGCCCATTTCTCCAGCCTCTTGAGGACCCTCTGGATGGCAGTGCAACCCTCCGGTGTGCTTGATGTCAGGCGCTGCTACTGCAACAAGCAATACTTTCCTATGGCTAAGAGGTGAGGGGGCTTTGAAGAGCTGCATTTCCAGAATATTCCACAGTCCCTTCTGAGGGGATTGTCATTAACAAAACATCTCATGGCGAACATCCCTCAGTGGACTTTTTGCTCTTCAGGTAAATTATTTGCTACTGGAGGTTACATTTGACCACAGAAATATGGCAATTCTATCCAAGAAATCTCGTTCTTGTGTGCATTACCTCCAAGTTACAGTTTCAAATTCTCTTCCTCCCTCCTTTCCAAACTCAGAGGAAAAACGCAAAAAAAATTTGGATATGAAATACTTATCTACACTGAAATGCTTGGCTGCCATAACTGGTGTCTCCTTGCTTTCCCATCTTCTGGAAGGGCCATAAGGCTGGGGCAGGGAAGGGTCTAAAGAATACATGTTTTCTGAGCTCTTGATGGGCTACCAGAAGGTTCTCAAGAGAAAAATTACAATTAGGCAGGAAAGCTGGTGACAGAAGAGAAACAGAGGGAAATGGATGAGGGCTGAAAAAGTGTAAGGAAAAGAGTGACACACCAGGTTGGTTAGCAGCAGGAAGCGCACATGCATCAAGTGCAGAGCCTAGGCACAAGCCCCTGCTTCACAGATCCTGGGAAATAAAAGGTTCTGGTAGCTGTCTGCCCATTGCCCTCTGGGGAAGGCTACTTTCCAACCAGCAGCAGTGCCACCTGAAAGCACATATTCTGCACAGAAGTCCTGAAATCCATAATATTCTCACAGTCCTTGACTTGCCATCCTCTTCACATACTTGTGAATCTTATGGCAGATATGCAAGATCAAATTTTCCTCACTTGGTGGTGAGACCCACATACTTTTTGTCCACTGCTTTTGTTAATATAGCTCTTAAAACAAAAACTCATGAAAATCATAAAAATTATGCCTAGCCACCCATTCCTAATAAGCATGCTTAGTATTTCAGAAGGACATAGAACTAGGAAAAAAAAAGGGAAGATGAGGTGAGAATAGCTCAAGCTGCAGTTACATACGTACATGCACAGCTGATGAACGATGCGTATTGCTCACCCTCTCACGAAACACACCAGTTAAATCAAAAGCATAACAAGTTTGTTCCAGAATAATAATCTAAAGCTTTCCTCAGCCTAGTTCTGTTACTGTTAGGAAACTGCTCCATTTTCAGTGTTCAAAACTAAGAACCTCTCTAGCACCTCAACAACTTTCTTTTACACCTTTTTTTCATCTTTGCCCTCCTACAAGTATTACAGAGTCCACAATCTGAGAGACTTTTCTCAAGGGTCTCAAGATACACCATGAAAACAGCTTTCACTTGCCTTTCAGTTTGCCAGAACTGCAGCCTGCTTCACAGCTGAGAGGGCTAATGCAATCCCTGCAGGTATGAAAATGGGACTGTGACACAGAAGCAGAGGAGAGATCTTTTCCTTGCTCTGTTAAATGCACTACTGCACCCACATCCCTAAGTCACATTTCAAAAAGATGTTAAAATATTAGAAATAGAAGAGATAAAAAGTGACTAAGGCTCTAAAAAGCAAGTTTACAACGTGAAGTTTATGGAGTTCAACCTATGCAGACAATGCAGAAAATGGAGAAAGGACGTGATGAATCTACCTAGCATTCCAACATCTGGAGTGGCTGGTTAGACAAGGAATATAAGAGGTCCTTCCTACTGAGTGACTCTTGTACTGCGGAGCCCAGAACTGGACCCAGTACTACAGGTACAGTCTCACCAGTGCTCAGCAGAGGGGAAGGATGACATCCCTTGACCTGCTGGCAACATTCCTCCTAATGCAGCCCAGGATACCATTTCCCTTTGCAGCCAGGACACATAGCGGGCTCATGTTCAACTTGGTGTCCACAGGGACCCCCAGATCTTTTTCTGCAAAGCTGCCTTCCAGCTTGTCAACTCCCAGCATGAGCTGCCGCATAGAAAGGAGACAAAGCAGTTGATTTAAAAGAGGCAGAGTAAGCAGGTTTCTGGAATGTATCTGTAAGAGACAGCATATAATAAAGATTTGTGCTGTGGAATAGAAATGGACTGATTTAAAAAAATATTAGAGGAGAAAATTATGACACCAAACAAGGGACTCTGTGTTGGAAGAAAAGCCAAGACAAACCCAAGGAAAGAAAAAAAAGATGCTCGGTAGTATACTGCCTCATCACTAGACAGCTTCCTGAGGGAATTACCAGTGGTCACAGCTTCCACTACTCCAGTTGGTATGGCAACAGAGCATATTGTGAATGAGGCAGAAATCAAGCTTTTCCTAACAGATCAGACATCCAGCAGAGGAGGACTCTCAAACTCCGAGATCTTCTTTCTTCAGAGATTTTCTTTCTGTGTCTGGGATATTGTACAAGATCCACTCTCCAACTACTGTTTGGAGAGTGTCTCAGATGAGGTTTGGTCTGATTGCATTGGATTGGCTGAAACTGGCAAAATTATGCTGATGGATAATAGCAGATCATATAGCGAGTCATCTCTGTCCGGATGTATTGGAAAAGATCATTTAAAATAAGAACCTCTCAATAACAACTAAGTCCTCCTTCTGCTTTAGTTCAACTACAGTTAGACCTGACCATTATACTTAAAATTAAAGGTACAACTTGGCACCTCTGAAATCATGAGGAAGCAGGTTACAAGTGCTCAGGATTGAGCTAGATTGCAGACCTAAGCCTGTAGAGAAATTCAATTAGACTATAAGCACTACGGAGAGATTTTTTAGTTGGATCAGTGGTTAAGTCCTTCAATATTATGTGCGCATACAGAAAATATATGAAAACAACTGCAGAACAGGAATATAGTAGGTTTTATCAAGCAAAATACCAAAATGCTGTATCAGCATACCACACATACATCAAAACCCAGCTTCCTCTGAAGTAATGCAAAGCAGTAGTTTGATCCCAGAAACCTGAGTTAGGAAACGGGACACATCTTCTCATCCCAGGTCTTAGCGCTCCTTAGCTTCCTCTCATTGGCAAAAAGTGAGCAGAAAACTGGATTCAAGGGTATCACATCCCAGACATTCATCTGCCGGGGAGTTTCATGAGGCTGACTGTTATTAACCTCTCTAAAACCCAACACAAACACCACTGAGGAAAAATGTAGTCATGTCACAGAATCGCAGAATCACTGCGGTTGGAAAAGACCTATCAGATCATCCCGCCCAACCATCAACCCAACACTGCCGTACCCACTAGACCGTGTCCTCACGCCCCACATCTA
>NW_010225567.1:0-734 GCF_000690775.1 Eurypyga helias | reverse complement strand
CTGGGAGAATCCCTGTCCCCTGCCATCATCCTTGTCCCCTGCCAGCATCCCCGTACCCTGGGAGAATCCCTGTCCTCTATGAGCTTCCCAGTTCCCCCACCAGCATCCCTGTAACCTGGGAACATCCCTGTCCCCTACAATCTTCCCTGACCCTTGGGAGAATCCCTGTCCCCTGCCATCATCCTTGTCCCCTGCCAGCATCCCCGTACCCTGGGAGAATCCCTGTCCTCTATGAGCTTCCCAGTTCCCCCACCAGCATCCCTGTAACCTGGGAACATCCCTGTCCCCTACAATCTTCCCTGACCCTTGGGAGAATCCCTGTCCCCTGCCATCATCCTTGTCCCCTGCCAGCATCCCCGTACCCTGGGAGAATCCCTGTCCTCTATGAGCTTCCCAGTTCCCCCACCAGCATCCCTGTAACCTGGGAACATCCCTGTCCCCTACAATCTTCCCTGACCCTTGGGAGAATCCCTGTCCCCTGCCATCATCCTTGTCCCCTGCCAGCATCCCCGTACCCTGGGAGAATCCCTGTCCTCTATGAGCTTCCCAGTTCCCCCACCAGCATCCCTGTAACCTGGGAACATCCCTGTCCCCTACAATCTTCCCTGACCCTTGGGAGAATCCCTGTCCCCTGTCAGCACCCCCTGTCCCCTGGAAACATCCCTGTCCCCCACAAGTCTCTCTGTCCCCTGCACGCATCCCCCTCCCCTGGGAGACCCCCCCCGTCCCCCCCA